>NW_024428400.1:0-29939 GCF_017562075.2 Anopheles merus | reverse complement strand
ACGAGGTCGCGGCGACAAGTTCTGACCGTCACACGGAGTAGAACCCAGGTACAACCATTGTGAGTCGCAGCCGCGAGCGCGTACACGGACGGTCCCAACCGGAGGCCGGGCGCCCGCGACGGACGCGAGTCGGACGGGGTATCAACTTCGAACGTTTTAACCGCAACACTTTAATATACGCTAGTGGAGCTGGAATTAACCCGCGGCTGCTGGCACCCGACTTGCCCTCCACTTGATCCTTGCAAAAGGATTTATGCTCAACTCATTCCAATTATGGACCATCGTTAGAGAGGTCCATATTGTTATTTCTCGTCACTACCTCCCCGTGCCGGGATTGGGTATTTACGCGCCTGCTGCCTTCCTTGGATGTGGTAGCCATTTCTCAGGCTCCCTCTCCGGAATCGAACCCTGATTCCCCGTTACCCGTCGCAACCATGGTAGTCCTCTACACTACCATCAATAGTTGATAGGGCAGACATTTGAAAGATCTGTCGTCAGTCGCAAGCGACCGTACGATCGTCATCCTTATCCAGATTTCAAACCAAAGCGCCCGAGGCGATTGGTTTAACTAATAAGTGCACCAGTTCCGCCGACCCGGAGGCCAACAGTCCCGGCATAATGCATGTATTAGCTCTGGCTTTTCCACAGTTATCCAAGTACTGTTTGGATGAGGATCTTGTAATTATAGCTGTTATACTGAGCCTTATGCGGTTTTCACTTTCTAGGAACTTGTACTTAGACATGCATGGCTTAACCTTTGAGACGAGCGTATATCACTGGTAGGATCACCAGAATTCGAGTCAATTGCTTGAACACGAACTACACTCTTGATCACGCGAGGCGCAAGTCCCCCGTGACCACCGAGATTTGTTCTCTGACGCCCGGAGCGTCGTTGGCGCCACTCGCTAAGGCACAAGCAGGCAACGTCGGATGCATTGCACACGGCTAGCGGATCTCTCTGCACTGCGTCGGGGGTGTCCCCCCAACGTCTGTCTGGAGATTGCTAGGCCGGTACGGCACTCTGGCACTCTTGCTTGACCTCTTTGAGCAACGGGCCTCTAAGCGGGGTGTATGCTGGTACGACATCGACTGGTACATTGCACTCACTAACGATCTCTCTGCACTGCATGTCACTCACAACCACCGTGACGGGAGACTTTGCTAGCTTGTACGATACTCTGCGCATGCCCGTACGTTGCACATCGACTGGTACATTGCACGCACTAACGATCTCTCTGCACTGCATGGGCTCTCACCACCGTGACGGGAGACTTTGCTAGTTCGTACGATACTCTGCGCATGCGCGAACACAACACTTCGACTGGTACATTTGCACGCACTAACGATCTCTCTGCACTGCATGGTACTCATTACTTTACCACCGTGACGGGAGACTTTGCTAGTTCGTACGATACTCTGCGCATGTGTATATGTTTAGCAACCCAACCAACTTGAGCACCTAGGGGAAGTTGTGATGCCATCTGAACACCCACCGACTGATGCATTGAACGGCTAAAGTTGACCTTCAATCCGAACTGGCACTCGCGGCGTGGAGGCAGTTGCGCGACCACTCCTATCCCAAACCACAAAGCAAGGTGTATCCTACGTGCTCGCTACAAGCACACCACGACGGGACACATTGAACGGTTCAGCGATCTCTCTGCACTAGTGGAATGATACCACCGTGATACGGGAGACTTTGCTACAGCGGCTTCTCTGCACTGCTGGCTACCCCACCAATGTGACGGGAGACATTGCTAGCGGTCACTCTGCACTAGTGGAAGAACTCCACCGTGATACGGGAGACATTGCTACGGTCACTCTGCACAGGTGCCAATACCACCTCGTGACGGGAAACATGCTGAAAGCGGCTTCTCTGCACTGCTGGCTACCACCATGTGACGGGAGACATTGCTAGCGGTCACTCTGCACTAGTGGAAGAACTCCACCGTGATACGGGAGACATTGCTAACGGTCACTCTGCACAGGTGCCAATACCACCTCGTGACGGGAAACATTGCTTTAAACCGAACGGCATCTCTGCGCGTGAACTTGCAACTTGCACCCCAACTTGTTACATCTGGTCGAACGGGTGCGCACGACGGGACACATTGCACGGTTCAGCGATCTCTCTGCACTAGTGGAAGAACTCCACCGTGATACGGGAGACTTTGCTACAGCGGCTTCTCTGCACTACTGGGCTACCACCTTGTGACGGGAGACATTGCTAGCGGTCACTCTGCACTAGTGGAGAACTCACCGTGATACGGAGACATTGCTAACGGTCACTCTGCACAGGCCCAATACCACCTCGTGACGGGAAACATTGCTGAAAGCGGCTTTCTGCACTGCTGGCTACCACCTTGTGCGGGAGACATTGCTAGCGGTCACTCTGCACTAGTGGAAGAACTCCACCGTGATACGGGAGACATTGCTAACGGTCACTCTGCACAGGTGCCAATACCACCTCGTGACGGGAAACATTGCTTTAAACCGAACGGCATCTCTGCGCGCATACACCCCAACAACACTAGACGAACATTGTCTTTGGCTACTCCGATCGGTATACATGATTATGACGGATACATTGAATGGCTATAGTGGGTTGGGTTGAAATTACCGCGGCTGCATTTTTGTTAAAACTGTAAACCGTACGGTGTCCTTCTAACAGGCGGATACCTTTGTACGGCTACAGAGTTGAATTACCCGGCTGCGTTTTGACCACTATAGTCCAATCGGTACTCTGCACTCTCATGTATACTAATGTTTCACTTGGATACACCCCACTGTTTTGTCCTACGGGCGTGTAAGCTCTCCACGACGGGATGCATTGATTGGTTCAGCGATCTTTCTGCACTTCGTGGATCTACTCCTTCGATGTGTCGGGAAACATTGCTAGCGGTCACTCTGCACTAGTGGAAGAACCCACCGTGATACGGGAGACATTGCTAACGGTTACTCTGCACCTCGTCGAGTTACCACCGTGTGTCGGAAGACTTTGCTCCTGAGTCTCTCTGCACTGCGTAAGCTACCGCCGTGTGTCGGGAAGCATTGCTAGCGGTCACTCTGCACTAGTGGAATGATACCACCGTGATACGGGAGACATTGCTAACGGCTACTCTGCACTTCGCGGACCTGCTTACTCTGTGACGGGAGACTTGCTAGCGGCTTCTCTGCACTACTGGGCTACCACCTTGTGACGGGAGACATTGCTAGCGGTCACTCTGCACTAGTGGTAGAACACCACCGTGATACGGGAGACATTGCTAACGGTCACTCTGCACAGGTGCCAATACCACCTTGTGACGGGAAACATTGCTAGAAACCGATCGGCATCTCTGCGCGATTACTTGAACACACCCCAACTTAGTCAACTGTTAAACTTTTTCGTAATCACGGCGGGACACATTGCTCGAGCTCTAACGGACCTCTGCACGCATGAAACATGGTGGCGGGAATCATTGCTAGAACCGAACGGCGCCTCTGCGCGATGTACAAGCTCAACAGGAACCTCGTATCGGCTGCCGAGCCGGAGCTCGAACAACTTGGACTATCACCTCTAATTATATCAACTCACACCTCCCCGAGGGTTCCGCAGAATTGCTTCTGGGTCCCCTTATCGTTAATTGCGATTCGTGTTTGCATTACACTACATTGAGCTATTCCAACTTGTTTATCCGCATGGCGAACATTTGCTGCATAGAACATTTAAGTTCCACTTTGCTCTCCCCTACGTGGGTCTGAGCTTCGCTCTCAGGGAAAGTTATGCCACATTTGGTAAGGGAAACCCGGTTTCATCACGCTATTTTACCTGCACCATGACCCCAGACACATTTGTTCAATGGATTAGATCCAAGGAACGCCGACAAACCATGCACCACTACCCTTAATAGCTCATCGAGCTTAGCGTGAATCCTTCGAGTTTCCCTAAAAAGTTCGATTGGTCTTGCAGTGTTTAAAGACAACGAAGCTTAGTTTCAAGCATGCATTTAATATACGCTTACGAAAACTCTTAAACTGTTACGACTTTTATGCTTGAAACCATCACGACGAAGTCTTAGGGTCCGTAGACCCGTGATGTACCGCTCCAGGGAGCTTTTTGAAAGGTTGGGTAGGTCCTTTCAGGGTCCGTAGACCCTCTACGCTGCCAGTTCTCAGCGTAAGAGTACAGCAAACTAGCCAGCTACTGTCTCTTCATGGGTCCGAAGACCCAAAATATATTTGCTACTGACCACCTTAAGCGATGCTGGGGTGTCTGTAATTTTCGAGATTTTGTCCCCGGGACACCTAGTCCGGGCATAAGCCGTGTACTACAAGGCCTAAATTTACTCTAATATACGCATATCAACTCGAAATCATAGGTTAAGATCATCGGCAGACACCACCAGACACCACTTTTGCTTCATAAGTTCGGACTATGGTCATACGACGAACTAAATCGGGGAGGGGACGTATGACCCAAATGGGGGCCGAAATGACCCACCGACACCTCAAACCATGCTCCTACGACAAAATAGAGGTAAAAACTACGATTTGGTGAAATTTTCATTTTTGACCTCGGAGCAAGGTACCCTCCCTATAGTAGGCAATGAACAAATGATCATGTTCCCAGGAGGGCAAAAGTTGGGAACTCGAGAGGAAAGCGCTAATGGCGCGCCTTACCTAGGGGCCCGTAGAGTAAAAAGGGTACCCCCAAAAAAGTTGTTGTTTGACGTTCTGGTTTCACTTTTCATCATCTAAAATGCGTTTTCTACACGTTTTCAGTGATTTTGGCGAAAAAAATTTTTTGACTACTCGAGCTCTCCGGCCCGTTCGGTGACCATTTTTTGACAAAAGCTAGGGAGCTGCCCCTAGGTTTGGGGTGTCACAAAATTTTGAAAAGTGGTCAAAAAACCACTATCCAGAATCGGATGTAGAATCATTAGACGAACTTAAAATTGTTCTACGACCCATGTCTGCGACGTTTAGTTTTCGAGTTATGGCCCGCCGTAGGTCTGACGGAGAACTTTTGCTAAGCGCACTTTGATGTTTGTATGAAAAAGTACCCTACCTAGGGACGCGTAGAGCAAATTGGTACCCCCGGGCATGTTGTCGGTTGACTTTCTGGTTGCACTTTTCATCATCTAGGGTGTGTTTCTGACACGTTTTGAGGGTTTTTAGCGAAAAAAATTTTTTTGACTACTCGAGCTCTCCGGCCCGTTCGGTGCACTTTTTTGCAAAAAGCTAGGGAGCTGTCCCTAGGTTCGGGGTGTCACAAAATGATGAAAAGTGGTCAAAAAACCACTATCCAGAATCGGATAGAGAATGATTAGACGAGCTTAAAATTGTTCTACGACCCATGTCTGCGACGTTTAGTATTCGAGTTATGGCCCGCCGTAGGTCTGACCGAGCAATTTTTGTTCCGCGCACTTTGTGCACCGTGCACATTGATGTTTGTATGAAAAAGTACCCTACCTAGGGACGCGTAGAGCAAATTGGTACCCCCGGGCATGTTGTCGGTTGACTTTCTGGTTGCACTTTTCATCATCTAGGGTGTGTTTCTGACACGTTTTGAGGGTTTTTAGCGAAAAAAATTTTTTTGACTACTCGAGCTCTCCGGCCCGTTCGGTGCACTTTTTTGCAAAAAGCTAGGGAGCTGTCCCTAGGTTCGGGGTGTCACAAAATGATGAAAAGTGGTCAAAAACCACTATCCAGAATCGGATAGAGAATGATTAGACGAGCTTAAAATTGTTCTACGACCCATGTCTGCGACGTTTAGTATTCGAGTTATGGCCCGCCGTAGGTCTGACCGAGCAATTTTTGTTCCGCGCACTTTGTGCACCGTGCACATTGATGTTTGTATGAAAAAGTACCCTACCTAGGGACGCGTAGAGCAAATTGGTACCCCCGGGCATGTTGTCGGTTGACTTTCTGGTTGCACTTTTCATCATCTAGGGTGTGTTTCTGACACGTTTTGAGGGTTTTTAGCGAAAAAAATTTTTTTGACTACTCGAGCTCTCCGGCCCGTTCGGTGCACTTTTTTGCAAAAAGCTAGGGAGCTGTCCCTAGGTTCGGGGTGTCACAAAATGATGAAAAGTGGTCAAAAAACCACTATCCAGAATCGGATAGAGAATGATTAGACGAGCTTAAAATTGTTCTACGACCCATGTCTGCGACGTTTAGTATTCGAGTTATGGCCCGCCGTAGGTCTGACCGAGCAATTTTTGTTCCGCGCACTTTGTGCACCGTGCACATTGATGTTTGTATGAAAAAGTACCCTACCTAGGGACGCGTAGAGCAAATTGGTACCCCCGGGCATGTTGTCGGTTGACTTTCTGGTTGCACTTTTCATCATCTAGGGTGTGTTTCTGACACGTTTTGAGGGTTTTTAGCGAAAAAAAATTTTTTTGACTACTCGAGCTCTCCGGCCCGTTCGGTGCACTTTTTTGCAAAAAGCTAGGGAGCTGTCCCTAGGTTCGGGGTGTCACAAAATGATGAAAAGTGGTCAAAAAACCACTATCCAGAATCGGATAGAGAATGATTAGACGAGCTTAAAATTGTTCTACGACCCATGTCTGCGACGTTTAGTATTCGAGTTATGGCCCGCCGTAGGTCTGACCGAGCAATTTTTGTTCCGCGCACTTTGTGCACCGTGCACATTGATGTTTGTATGAAAAAGTACCCTACCTAGGGACGCGTAGAGCAAATTGGTACCCCCGGGCATGTTGTCGGTTGACTTTCTGGTTGCACTTTTCATCATCTAGGGTGTGTTTCTGACACGTTTTGAGGGTTTTTAGCGAAAAAAATTTTTTTGACTACTCGAGCTCTCCGGCCCGTTCGGTGCACTTTTTTGCAAAAAGCTAGGGAGCTGTCCCTAGGTTCGGGGTGTCACAAAATGATGAAAAGTGGTCAAAAAACCACTATCCAGAATCGGATAGAGAATGATTAGACGAGCTTAAAATTGTTCTACGACCCATGTCTGCGACGTTTAGTATTCGAGTTATGGCCCGCCGTAGGTCTGACCGAGCAATTTTTGTTCCGCGCACTTTGTGCACCGTGCACATTGATGTTTGTATGAAAAAGTACCCTACCTAGGGACGCGTAGAGCAAATTGGTACCCCCGGGCATGTTGTCGGTTGACTTTCTGGTTGCACTTTTCATCATCTAGGGTGTGTTTCTGACACGTTTTGAGGGTTTTTAGCGAAAAAAATTTTTTTGACTACTCGAGCTCTCCGGCCCGTTCGGTGCACTTTTTTGCAAAAAGCTAGGGAGCTGTCCCTAGGTTCGGGGTGTCACAAAATGATGAAAAGTGGTCAAAAAACCACTATCCAGAATCGGATAGAGAATGATTAGACGAGCTTAAAATTGTTCTACGACCCATGTCTGCGACGTTTAGTATTCGAGTTATGGCCCGCCGTAGGTCTGACCGAGCAATTTTTGTTCCGCGCACTTTGTGCACCGTGCACATTGATGTTTGTATGAAAAAGTACCCTACCTAGGGACGCGTAGAGCAAATTGGTACCCCGGGCATGTTGTCGGTTGACTTTCTGGTTGCACTTTTCATCATCTAGGGTGTGTTTCTGACACGTTTTGAGGGTTTTTAGCGAAAAAATTTTTTTGACTACTCGAGCTCTCCGGCCCGTTCGGTGCACTTTTTTGCAAAAAGCTAGGGAGCTGTCCCTAGGTTCGGGGTGTCACAAAATGATGAAAAGTGGTCAAAAAACCACTATCCAGAATCGGATAGAGAATGATTAGACGAGCTTAAAATTGTTCTACGACCCATGTCTGCGACGTTTAGTATTCGAGTTATGGCCCGCCGTAGGTCTGACCGAGCAATTTTGTACTGAAATGTATGGCGGATATATTATTACTCAAACAACATTGCCTTGTATCGTGTCCTACTTGGTCGGCACGGTAAGTATCGACTATAACAAGATTAAATGGATTGAGTGATAACATTTTAAGCCCATTTCCTAAGCCGTGCACCAAAATTGTGTACCGATCAGGGAAAGTACACTACGTACGCGTTCATGGATGTCCATGTTGGTACAAGTTGCCGGTCAGGATAGCCGTGCACCAAAATTGTGTACCGATCAGGGAAAGTACAACACGGAGGGCGCAGCCCGAGCGTACGCGTTCATGGATGTCCATGTTGGTACACATGCACCAAAATTGTGTACCGATCAGGGAAAGTACACTACGTACGCGTTCATGGATGTCCATGTTGGTACAAGTTGCCGGTCAGGATAGCCGTGCACCAAAATTGTGTACCGATCAGGGAAAGTACAACACGGAGGGCGCAGCCCGAGCGTACGCGTTCATGGATGTCCATGTTGGTACACATGCACCAAAATTGTGTACCGATCAGGGAAAGTACAACACGGAGGGCGCAGCCCGAGCGTACGCGTTCATGGATGTCCATGTTGGTACACATGCACCAAAATTGTGTACCGATCAGGGAAAGTACACTACGTACGCGTTCATGGATGTCCATGTTGGTACAAGTTGCCGGTCAGGATAGCCGTGCACCAAAATTGTGTACCGATCAGGGAAAGTACAACACGGAGGGCGCAGCCCGAGCGTACGCGTTCATGGATGTCCATGTTGGTACACATGCACCAAAATTGTGTACCGATCAGGGAAAGTACAACACGGAGGGCGCAGCCCGAGCGTACGCGTTCATGGATGTCCATGTTGGTACAATCTACATGTACGTACCTAGTTTTTGTGTCAAAAGTTGCAATAAAGTGCTTGTATGCTTAAAATGCTTATCTCAACCGGTCACCTTTTGGCCTGCCCTTTTATAGACAGAAACCTAGAAAGATACGCCCGAGGGCGGTAGCCCGAGGGCGAAACTCGCGATTTTTGTGTTTTTCCATTCGCCCGGGACGACGAAATGAGCTCTGTGCACATCGTGCCGAAAACTGTCTTCTCCACCTTTGTTTTTGTCCGTCTGATCATAAAATCACCTTATTTGTGTACCATTTGGAGTGCGCAGCCCAAACGTACGCGTTAATGTTAATGTTTGTATACACTACATGTATGTTCCTAGGATTTGGTAATTGAGTCAAACACACAATTCCCCGACCGTCGCGGACACCATTCTTGGACAGAAGTCCTAGTACGTAGAGTACTTTCCCTAGGTATGTGCCCGTTCGTGACTATCGTTGCGTGCATACGGACACGCTTGGGTATGTTTACCATACAAGGTTTACTAGGGAAACCTGCTTGCTCGACCATTGCCCTCCCGTCGCGGACACCATTCTTGGACAGAAGTCCTAGTACGTAGAGTACTTTCCCTAGGTATGTGCCCGTTCGTGACTATCGTTGCGTGCATACGGACACGCTTGGGTATGTTTACCATACAAGGTTTACTAGGGAAACCTGCTTGCTCGACCATTGCCCTCCCGTCGCGGACACCATTCTTGGACAGAAGTCCTAGTACGTAGAGTACTTTCCCTAGGTATGTGCCCGTTCGTGACTATCGTTGCGTGCATACGGACACGCTTGGGTATGTTTACCATACAAGGTTTACTAGGGAAACCTGCTTGCTCGACCATTGCCCTCCCGTCGCGGACACCATTCTTGGACAGAAGTCCTAGTACGTAGAGTACTTTCCCTAGGTATGTGCCCGTTCGTGACTATCGTTGCGTGCATACGGACACGCTTGGGTATGTTTACCATACAAGGTTTACTAGGGAAACCAGGAAGGAATTCTAGGCACACGTTTTGTTCCATCCACAGTAACTTTCGTTCTCTTAAGGTAGCTATTTAACTTGTTTGCCATGATAAGCAACCTGCTTCCCCGACCGTCGCGGACACCATTCTTGGACAGAAGTCCTAGTACGTAGAGTACTTTCCCTAGGTATGTGCCCGTTCGTGACTATCGTTGCGTGCATACGGACACGCTTGGGTATGTTTACCATACAAGGTTTACTAGGGAAACCTGCTTGCTCGACCATTGCCCTCCCGTCGCGGACACCATTCTTGGACAGAAGTCCTAGTACGTAGAGTACTTTCCCTAGGTATGTGCCCGTTCGTGACTATCGTTGCGTGCATACGGACACGCTTGGGTATGTTTACCATACAAGGTTTACTAGGGAAACCTGCTTGCTCGACCATTGCCCTCCCGTCGCGGACACCATTCTTGGACAGAAGTCCTAGTACGTAGAGTACTTTCCCTAGGTATGTGCCCGTTCGTGACTATCGTTGCGTGCATACGGACACGCTTGGGTATGTTTACCATACAAGGTTTACTAGGGAAACCTGCTTGCTCGACCATTGCCCTCCCGTCGCGGACACCATTCTTGGACAGAAGTCCTAGTACGTAGAGTACTTTCCTAGGTATGTGCCCGTTCGTGACTATCGTTGCGTGCATACGGACACGCTTGGGTATGTTTACCATACAAGGTTTACTAGGGAAACCTGCTTGCTCGACCATTGCCCTCCCGTCGCGGACACCATTCTTGGACAGAAGTCCTAGTACGTAGAGTACTTTCCCTAGGTATGTGCCCGTTCGTGACTATCGTTGCGTGCATACGGACACGCTTGGGTATGTTTACCATACAAGGTTTACTAGGGAAACCTGCTTGCTCGACCATTGCCCTCCCGTCGCGGACACCATTCTTGGACAGAAGTCCTAGTACGTAGAGTACTTTCCCTAGGTATGTGCCCGTTCGTGACTATCGTTGCGTGCATACGGACACGCTTGGGTATGTTTACCATACAAGGTTTACTAGGGAAACCTGCTTGCTCGACCATTGCCCTCCCGTCGCGGACACCATTCTTGGACAGAAGTCCTAGTACGTAGAGTACTTTCCCTAGGTATGTGCCCGTTCGTGACTATCGTTGCGTGCATACGGACACGCTTGGGTATGTTTACCATACAAGGTTTACTAGGGAAACCTGCTTGCTCGACCATTGCCCTCCCGTCGCGGACACCATTCTTGGACAGAAGTCCTAGTACGTAGAGTACTTTCCCTAGGTATGTGCCCGTTCGTGACTATCGTTGCGTGCATACGGACACGCTTGGGTATGTTTACCATACAAGGTTTACTAGGGAAACCTGCTTGCTCGACCATTGCCCTCCCGTCGCGGACACCATTCTTGGACAGAAGTCCTAGTACGTAGAGTACTTTCCCTAGGTATGTGCCCGTTCGTGACTATCGTTGCGTGCATACGGACACGCTTGGGTATGTTTACCATACAAGGTTTACTAGGGAAACCTGCTTGCTCGACCATTGCCCTCCCGTCGCGGACACCATTCTTGGACAGAAGTCCTAGTACGTAGAGTACTTTCCCTAGGTATGTGCCCGTTCGTGACTATCGTTGCGTGCATACGGACACGCTTGGGTATGTTTACCATACAAGGTTTACTAGGGAAACCTGCTTGCTCGACCATTGCCCTCCCGTCGCGGACACCATTCTTGGACAGAAGTCCTAGTACGTAGAGTACTTTCCCTAGGTATGTGCCCGTTCGTGACTATCGTTGCGTGCATACGGACACGCTTGGGTATGTTTACCATACAAGGTTTACTAGGGAAACCTGCTTGCTCGACCATTGCCCTCCCGTCGCGGACACCATTCTTGGACAGAAGTCCTAGTACGTAGAGTACTTTCCCTAGGTATGTGCCCGTTCGTGACTATCGTTGCGTGCATACGGACACGCTTGGGTATGTTTACCATACAAGGTTTACTAGGGAAACCTGCTTGCTCGACCATTGCCCTCCCGTCGCGGACACCATTCTTGGACAGAAGTCCTAGTACGTAGAGTACTTTCCCTAGGTATGTGCCCGTTCGTGACTATCGTTGCGTGCATACGGACACGCTTGGGTATGTTTACCATACAAGGTTTACTAGGGAAACCTGCTTGCTCGACCATTGCCCTCCCGTCGCGGACACCATTCTTGGACAGAAGTCCTAGTACGTAGAGTACTTTCCCTAGGTATGTGCCCGTTCGTGACTATCGTTGCGTGCATACGGACACGCTTGGGTATGTTTACCATACAAGGTTTACTAGGGAAACCTGCTTGCTCGACCATTGCCCTCCCGTCGCGGACACCATTCTTGGACAGAAGTCCTAGTACGTAGAGTACTTTCCCTAGGTATGTGCCCGTTCGTGACTATCGTTGCGTGCATACGGACACGCTTGGGTATGTTTACCATACAAGGTTTACTAGGGAAACCTGCTTGCTCGACCATTGCCCTCCCGTCGCGGACACCATTCTTGGACAGAAGTCCTAGTACGTAGAGTACTTTCCCTAGGTATGTGCCCGTTCGTGACTATCGTTGCGTGCATACGGACACGCTTGGGTATGTTTACCATACAAGGTTTACTAGGGAAACCTGCTTGCTCGACCATTGCCCTCCCGTCGCGGACACCATTCTTGGACAGAAGTCCTAGTACGTAGAGTACTTTCCCTAGGTATGTGCCCGTTCGTGACTATCGTTGCGTGCATACGGACACGCTTGGGTATGTTTACCATACAAGGTTTACTAGGGAAACCTGCTTGCTCGACCATTGCCCTCCCGTCGCGGACACCATTCTTGGACAGAAGTCCTAGTACGTAGAGTACTTTCCCTAGGTATGTGCCCGTTCGTGACTATCGTTGCGTGCATACGGACACGCTTGGGTATGTTTACCATACAAGGTTTACTAGGGAAACCAGGAAGGAATTCTAGGCACACGTTTTGTTCCATCCACAGTAACTTTCGTTCTCTAAGGTAGCTATTAACTTGTTTGCCATGATAAGTAACCTGCTTCCCCGACCGTCGCGGACACCATTCTTGGACAGAAGTCCTAGTACGTAGAGTACTTTCCCTAGGTATGTGCCCGTTCGTGACTATCGTTGCGTGCATACGGACACGCTTGGGTATGTTTACCATACAAGGTTTACTAGGGAAACCTGCTTGCTCGACCATTGCCCTCCCGTCGCGGACACCATTCTTGGACAGAAGTCCTAGTACGTAGAGTACTTTCCCTAGGTATGTGCCCGTTCGTGACTATCGTTGCGTGCATACGGACACGCTTGGGTATGTTTACCATACAAGGTTTACTAGGGAAACCTGCTTGCTCGACCATTGCCCTCCCGTCGCGGACACCATTCTTGGACAGAAGTCCTAGTACGTAGAGTACTTTCCCTAGGTATGTGCCCGTTCGTGACTATCGTTGCGTGCATACGGACACGCTTGGGTATGTTTACCATACAAGGTTTACTAGGGAAACCTGCTTGCTCGACCATTGCCCTCCCGTCGCGGACACCATTCTTGGACAGAAGTCCTAGTACGTAGAGTACTTTCCCTAGGTATGTGCCCGTTCGTGACTATCGTTGCGTGCATACGGACACGCTTGGGTATGTTTACCATACAAGGTTTACTAGGGAAACCTGCTTGCTCGACCATTGCCCTCCCGTCGCGGACACCATTCTTGGACAGAAGTCCTAGTACGTAGAGTACTTTCCCTAGGTATGTGCCCGTTCGTGACTATCGTTGCGTGCATACGGACACGCTTGGGTATGTTTACCATACAAGGTTTACTAGGGAAACCTGCTTGCTCGACCATTGCCCTCCCGTCGCGGACACCATTCTTGGACAGAAGTCCTAGTACGTAGAGTACTTTCCCTAGGTATGTGCCCGTTCGTGACTATCGTTGCGTGCATACGGACACGCTTGGGTATGTTTACCATACAAGGTTTACTAGGGAAACCTGCTTGCTCGACCATTGCCCTCCCGTCGCGGACACCATTCTTGGACAGAAGTCCTAGTACGTAGAGTACTTTCCCTAGGTATGTGCCCGTTCGTGACTATCGTTGCGTGCATACGGACACGCTTGGGTATGTTTACCATACAAGGTTTACTAGGGAAACCTGCTTGCTCGACCATTGCCCTCCCGTCGCGGACACCATTCTTGGACAGAAGTCCTAGTACGTAGAGTACTTTCCCTAGGTATGTGCCCGTTCGTGACTATCGTTGCGTGCATACGGACACGCTTGGGTATGTTTACCATACAAGGTTTACTAGGGAAACCTGCTTGCTCGACCATTGCCCTCCCGTCGCGGACACCATTCTTGGACAGAAGTCCTAGTACGTAGAGTACTTTCCCTAGGTATGTGCCCGTTCGTGACTATCGTTGCGTGCATACGGACACGCTTGGGTATGTTTACCATACAAGGTTTACTAGGGAAACCTGCTTGCTCGACCATTGCCCTCCCGTCGCGGACACCATTCTTGGACAGAAGTCCTAGTACGTAGAGTACTTTCCCTAGGTATGTGCCCGTTCGTGACTATCGTTGCGTGCATACGGACACGCTTGGGTATGTTTACCATACAAGGTTTACTAGGGAAACCTGCTTGCTCGACCATTGCCCTCCCGTCGCGGACACCATTCTTGGACAGAAGTCCTAGTACGTAGAGTACTTTCCCTAGGTATGTGCCCGTTCGTGACTATCGTTGCGTGCATACGGACACGCTTGGGTATGTTTACCATACAAGGTTTACTAGGGAAACCTGCTTGCTCGACCATTGCCCTCCCGTCGCGGACACCATTCTTGGACAGAAGTCCTAGTACGTAGAGTACTTTCCCTAGGTATGTGCCCGTTCGTGACTATCGTTGCGTGCATACGGACACGCTTGGGTATGTTTACCATACAAGGTTTACTAGGGAAACCTGCTTGCTCGACCATTGCCCTCCCGTCGCGGACACCATTCTTGGACAGAAGTCCTAGTACGTAGAGTACTTTCCCTAGGTATGTGCCCGTTCGTGACTATCGTTGCGTGCATACGGACACGCTTGGGTATGTTTACCATACAAGGTTTACTAGGGAAACCTGCTTGCTCGACCATTGCCCTCCCGTCGCGGACACCATTCTTGGACAGAAGTCCTAGTACGTAGAGTACTTTCCCTAGGTATGTGCCCGTTCGTGACTATCGTTGCGTGCATACGGACACGCTTGGGTATGTTTACCATACAAGGTTTACTAGGGAAACCTGCTTGCTCGACCATTGCCCTCCCGTCGCGGACACCATTCTTGGACAGAAGTCCTAGTACGTAGAGTACTTTCCCTAGGTATGTGCCCGTTCGTGACTATCGTTGCGTGCATACGGACACGCTTGGGTATGTTTACCATACAAGGTTTACTAGGGAAACCTGCTTGCTCGACCATTGCCCTCCCGTCGCGGACACCATTCTTGGACAGAAGTCCTAGTACGTAGAGTACTTTCCCTAGGTATGTGCCCGTTCGTGACTATCGTTGCGTGCATACGGACACGCTTGGGTATGTTTACCATACAAGGTTTACTAGGGAAACCTGCTTGCTCGACCATTGCCCTCCCGTCGCGGACACCATTCTTGGACAGAAGTCCTAGTACGTAGAGTACTTTCCCTAGGTATGTGCCCGTTCGTGACTATCGTTGCGTGCATACGGACACGCTTGGGTATGTTTACCATACAAGGTTTACTAGGGAAACCTGCTTGCTCGACCATTGCCCTCCCGTCGCGGACACCATTCTTGGACAGAAGTCCTAGTACGTAGAGTACTTTCCCTAGGTATGTGCCCGTTCGTGACTATCGTTGCGTGCATACGGACACGCTTGGGTATGTTTACCATACAAGGTTTACTAGGGAAACCTGCTTGCTCGACCATTGCCCTCCCGTCGCGGACACCATTCTTGGACAGAAGTCCTAGTACGTAGAGTACTTTCCCTAGGTATGTGCCCGTTCGTGACTATCGTTGCGTGCATACGGACACGCTTGGGTATGTTTACCATACAAGGTTTACTAGGGAAACCTGCTTGCTCGACCATTGCCCTCCCGTCGCGGACACCATTCTTGGACAGAAGTCCTAGTACGTAGAGTACTTTCCCTAGGTATGTGCCCGTTCGTGACTATCGTTGCGTGCATACGGACACGCTTGGGTATGTTTACCATACAAGGTTTACTAGGGAAACCTGCTTGCTCGACCATTGCCCTCCCGTCGCGGACACCATTCTTGGACAGAAGTCCTAGTACGTAGAGTACTTTCCCTAGGTATGTGCCCGTTCGTGACTATCGTTGCGTGCATACGGACACGCTTGGGTATGTTTACCATACAAGGTTTACTAGGGAAACCTGCTTGCTCGACCATTGCCCTCCCGTCGCGGACACCATTCTTGGACAGAAGTCCTAGTACGTAGAGTACTTTCCCTAGGTATGTGCCCGTTCGTGACTATCGTTGCGTGCATACGGACACGCTTGGGTATGTTTACCATACAAGGTTTACTAGGGAAACCTGCTTGCTCGACCATTGCCCTCCCGTCGCGGACACCATTCTTGGACAGAAGTCCTAGTACGTAGAGTACTTTCCCTAGGTATGTGCCCGTTCGTGACTATCGTTGCGTGCATACGGACACGCTTGGGTATGTTTACCATACAAGGTTTACTAGGGAAACCTGCTTGCTCGACCATTGCCCTCCCGTCGCGGACACCATTCTTGGACAGAAGTCCTAGTACGTAGAGTACTTTCCCTAGGTATGTGCCCGTTCGTGACTATCGTTGCGTGCATACGGACACGCTTGGGTATGTTTACCATACAAGGTTTACTAGGGAAACCTGCTTGCTCGACCATTGCCCTCCCGTCGCGGACACCATTCTTGGACAGAAGTCCTAGTACGTAGAGTACTTTCCCTAGGTATGTGCCCGTTCGTGACTATCGTTGCGTGCATACGGACACGCTTGGGTATGTTTACCATACAAGGTTTACTAGGGAAACCAGGAAGGAATTCTAGGCACACGTTTTGTTCCATCCACAGTAACTTTCGTTCTCTTAAGGTAGCTATTTAACTTGTTTGCCATGATAAGTAACCTGCTTCCCCGACCGTCGCGGACACCATTCTTGGACAGAAGTCCTAGTACGTAGAGTACTTTCCCTAGGTATGTGCCCGTTCGTGACTATCGTTGCGTGCATACGGACACGCTTGGGTATGTTTACCATACAAGGTTTACTAGGGAAACCTGCTTGCTCGACCATTGCCCTCCCGTCGCGGACACCATTCTTGGACAGAAGTCCTAGTACGTAGAGTACTTTCCCTAGGTATGTGCCCGTTCGTGACTATCGTTGCGTGCATACGGACACGCTTGGGTATGTTTACCATACAAGGTTTACTAGGGAAACCTGCTTGCTCGACCATTGCCCTCCCGTCGCGGACACCATTCTTGGACAGAAGTCCTAGTACGTAGAGTACTTTCCCTAGGTATGTGCCCGTTCGTGACTATCGTTGCGTGCATACGGACACGCTTGGGTATGTTTACCATACAAGGTTTACTAGGGAAACCTGCTTGCTCGACCATTGCCCTCCCGTCGCGGACACCATTCTTGGACAGAAGTCCTAGTACGTAGAGTACTTTCCCTAGGTATGTGCCCGTTCGTGACTATCGTTGCGTGCATACGGACACGCTTGGGTATGTTTACCATACAAGGTTTACTAGGGAAACCTGCTTGCTCGACCATTGCCCTCCCGTCGCGGACACCATTCTTGGACAGAAGTCCTAGTACGTAGAGTACTTTCCCTAGGTATGTGCCCGTTCGTGACTATCGTTGCGTGCATACGGACACGCTTGGGTATGTTTACCATACAAGGTTTACTAGGGAAACCTGCTTGCTCGACCATTGCCCTCCCGTCGCGGACACCATTCTTGGACAGAAGTCCTAGTACGTAGAGTACTTTCCCTAGGTATGTGCCCGTTCGTGACTATCGTTGCGTGCATACGGACACGCTTGGGTATGTTTACCATACAAGGTTTACTAGGGAAACCTGCTTGCTCGACCATTGCCCTCCCGTCGCGGACACCATTCTTGGACAGAAGTCCTAGTACGTAGAGTACTTTCCCTAGGTATGTGCCCGTTCGTGACTATCGTTGCGTGCATACGGACACGCTTGGGTATGTTTACCATACAAGGTTTACTAGGGAAACCTGCTTGCTCGACCATTGCCCTCCCGTCGCGGACACCATTCTTGGACAGAAGTCCTAGTACGTAGAGTACTTTCCCTAGGTATGTGCCCGTTCGTGACTATCGTTGCGTGCATACGGACACGCTTGGGTATGTTTACCATACAAGGTTTACTAGGGAAACCTGCTTGCTCGACCATTGCCCTCCCGTCGCGGACACCATTCTTGGACAGAAGTCCTAGTACGTAGAGTACTTTCCCTAGGTATGTGCCCGTTCGTGACTATCGTTGCGTGCATACGGACACGCTTGGGTATGTTTACCATACAAGGTTTACTAGGGAAACCTGCTTGCTCGACCATTGCCCTCCCGTCGCGGACACCATTCTTGGACAGAAGTCCTAGTACGTAGAGTACTTTCCCTAGGTATGTGCCCGTTCGTGACTATCGTTGCGTGCATACGGACACGCTTGGGTATGTTTACCATACAAGGTTTACTAGGGAAACCTGCTTGCTCGACCATTGCCCTCCCGTCGCGGACACCATTCTTGGACAGAAGTCCTAGTACGTAGAGTACTTTCCCTAGGTATGTGCCCGTTCGTGACTATCGTTGCGTGCATACGGACACGCTTGGGTATGTTTACCATACAAGGTTTACTAGGGAAACCTGCTTGCTCGACCATTGCCCTCCCGTCGCGGACACCATTCTTGGACAGAAGTCCTAGTACGTAGAGTACTTTCCCTAGGTATGTGCCCGTTCGTGACTATCGTTGCGTGCATACGGACACGCTTGGGTATGTTTACCATACAAGGTTTACTAGGGAAACCTGCTTGCTCGACCATTGCCCTCCCGTCGCGGACACCATTCTTGGACAGAAGTCCTAGTACGTAGAGTACTTTCCCTAGGTATGTGCCCGTTCGTGACTATCGTTGCGTGCATACGGACACGCTTGGGTATGTTTACCATACAAGGTTTACTAGGGAAACCTGCTTGCTCGACCATTGCCCTCCCGTCGCGGACACCATTCTTGGACAGAAGTCCTAGTACGTAGAGTACTTTCCCTAGGTATGTGCCCGTTCGTGACTATCGTTGCGTGCATACGGACACGCTTGGGTATGTTTACCATACAAGGTTTACTAGGGAAACCTGCTTGCTCGACCATTGCCCTCCCGTCGCGGACACCATTCTTGGACAGAAGTCCTAGTACGTAGAGTACTTTCCCTAGGTATGTGCCCGTTCGTGACTATCGTTGCGTGCATACGGACACGCTTGGGTATGTTTACCATACAAGGTTTACTAGGGAAACCTGCTTGCTCGACCATTGCCCTCCCGTCGCGGACACCATTCTTGGACAGAAGTCCTAGTACGTAGAGTACTTTCCCTAGGTATGTGCCCGTTCGTGACTATCGTTGCGTGCATACGGACACGCTTGGGTATGTTTACCATACAAGGTTTACTAGGGAAACCTGCTTGCTCGACCATTGCCCTCCCGTCGCGGACACCATTCTTGGACAGAAGTCCTAGTACGTAGAGTACTTTCCCTAGGTATGTGCCCGTTCGTGACTATCGTTGCGTGCATACGGACACGCTTGGGTATGTTTACCATACAAGGTTTACTAGGGAAACCTGCTTGCTCGACCATTGCCCTCCCGTCGCGGACACCATTCTTGGACAGAAGTCCTAGTACGTAGAGTACTTTCCCTAGGTATGTGCCCGTTCGTGACTATCGTTGCGTGCATACGGACACGCTTGGGTATGTTTACCATACAAGGTTTACTAGGGAAACCTGCTTGCTCGACCATTGCCCTCCCGTCGCGGACACCATTCTTGGACAGAAGTCCTAGTACGTAGAGTACTTTCCCTAGGTATGTGCCCGTTCGTGACTATCGTTGCGTGCATACGGACACGCTTGGGTATGTTTACCATACAAGGTTTACTAGGGAAACCTGCTTGCTCGACCATTGCCCTCCCGTCGCGGACACCATTCTTGGACAGAAGTCCTAGTACGTAGAGTACTTTCCCTAGGTATGTGCCCGTTCGTGACTATCGTTGCGTGCATACGGACACGCTTGGGTATGTTTACCATACAAGGTTTACTAGGGAAACCTGCTTGCTCGACCATTGCCCTCCCGTCGCGGACACCATTCTTGGACAGAAGTCCTAGTACGTAGAGTACTTTCCCTAGGTATGTGCCCGTTCGTGACTATCGTTGCGTGCATACGGACACGCTTGGGTATGTTTACCATACAAGGTTTACTAGGGAAACCTGCTTGCTCGACCATTGCCCTCCCGTCGCGGACACCATTCTTGGACAGAAGTCCTAGTACGTAGAGTACTTTCCCTAGGTATGTGCCCGTTCGTGACTATCGTTGCGTGCATACGGACACGCTTGGGTATGTTTACCATACAAGGTTTACTAGGGAAACCTGCTTGCTCGACCATTGCCCTCCCGTCGCGGACACCATTCTTGGACAGAAGTCCTAGTACGTAGAGTACTTTCCCTAGGTATGTGCCCGTTCGTGACTATCGTTGCGTGCATACGGACACGCTTGGGTATGTTTACCATACAAGGTTTACTAGGGAAACCTGCTTGCTCGACCATTGCCCTCCCGTCGCGGACACCATTCTTGGACAGAAGTCCTAGTACGTAGAGTACTTTCCCTAGGTATGTGCCCGTTCGTGACTATCGTTGCGTGCATACGGACACGCTTGGGTATGTTTACCATACAAGGTTTACTAGGGAAACCTGCTTGCTCGACCATTGCCCTCCCGTCGCGGACACCATTCTTGGACAGAAGTCCTAGTACGTAGAGTACTTTCCCTAGGTATGTGCCCGTTCGTGACTATCGTTGCGTGCATACGGACACGCTTGGGTATGTTTACCATACAAGGTTTACTAGGGAAACCAGGAAGGAATTCTAGGCACACGTTTTGTTCCATCCACAGTAACTTTCGTTCTCTTAAGGTAGCTATTTAACTTGTTTGCCATGATAAGTAACCTGCTTCCCCGACCGTCGCGGACACCATTCTTGGACAGAAGTCCTAGTACGTAGAGTACTTTCCCTAGGTATGTGCCCGTTCGTGACTATCGTTGCGTGCATACGGACACGCTTGGGTATGTTTACCATACAAGGTTTACTAGGGAAACCTGCTTGCTCGACCATTGCCCTCCCGTCGCGGACACCATTCTTGGACAGAAGTCCTAGTACGTAGAGTACTTTCCCTAGGTATGTGCCCGTTCGTGACTATCGTTGCGTGCATACGGACACGCTTGGGTATGTTTACCATACAAGGTTTACTAGGGAAACCTGCTTGCTCGACCATTGCCCTCCCGTCGCGGACACCATTCTTGGACAGAAGTCCTAGTACGTAGAGTACTTTCCCTAGGTATGTGCCCGTTCGTGACTATCGTTGCGTGCATACGGACACGCTTGGGTATGTTTACCATACAAGGTTTACTAGGGAAACCTGCTTGCTCGACCATTGCCCTCCCGTCGCGGACACCATTCTTGGACAGAAGTCCTAGTACGTAGAGTACTTTCCCTAGGTATGTGCCCGTTCGTGACTATCGTTGCGTGCATACGGACACGCTTGGGTATGTTTACCATACAAGGTTTACTAGGGAAACCTGCTTGCTCGACCATTGCCCTCCCGTCGCGGACACCATTCTTGGACAGAAGTCCTAGTACGTAGAGTACTTTCCCTAGGTATGTGCCCGTTCGTGACTATCGTTGCGTGCATACGGACACGCTTGGGTATGTTTACCATACAAGGTTTACTAGGGAAACCTGCTTGCTCGACCATTGCCCTCCCGTCGCGGACACCATTCTTGGACAGAAGTCCTAGTACGTAGAGTACTTTCCCTAGGTATGTGCCCGTTCGTGACTATCGTTGCGTGCATACGGACACGCTTGGGTATGTTTACCATACAAGGTTTACTAGGGAAACCTGCTTGCTCGACCATTGCCCTCCCGTCGCGGACACCATTCTTGGACAGAAGTCCTAGTACGTAGAGTACTTTCCCTAGGTATGTGCCCGTTCGTGACTATCGTTGCGTGCATACGGACACGCTTGGGTATGTTTACCATACAAGGTTTACTAGGGAAACCTGCTTGCTCGACCATTGCCCTCCCGTCGCGGACACCATTCTTGGACAGAAGTCCTAGTACGTAGAGTACTTTCCCTAGGTATGTGCCCGTTCGTGACTATCGTTGCGTGCATACGGACACGCTTGGGTATGTTTACCATACAAGGTTTACTAGGGAAACCTGCTTGCTCGACCATTGCCCTCCCGTCGCGGACACCATTCTTGGACAGAAGTCCTAGTACGTAGAGTACTTTCCCTAGGTATGTGCCCGTTCGTGACTATCGTTGCGTGCATACGGACACGCTTGGGTATGTTTACCATACAAGGTTTACTAGGGAAACCTGCTTGCTCGACCATTGCCCTCCCGTCGCGGACACCATTCTTGGACAGAAGTCCTAGTACGTAGAGTACTTTCCCTAGGTATGTGCCCGTTCGTGACTATCGTTGCGTGCATACGGACACGCTTGGGTATGTTTACCATACAAGGTTTACTAGGGAAACCTGCTTGCTCGACCATTGCCCTCCCGTCGCGGACACCATTCTTGGACAGAAGTCCTAGTACGTAGAGTACTTTCCCTAGGTATGTGCCCGTTCGTGACTATCGTTGCGTGCATACGGACACGCTTGGGTATGTTTACCATACAAGGTTTACTAGGGAAACCTGCTTGCTCGACCATTGCCCTCCCGTCGCGGACACCATTCTTGGACAGAAGTCCTAGTACGTAGAGTACTTTCCCTAGGTATGTGCCCGTTCGTGACTATCGTTGCGTGCATACGGACACGCTTGGGTATGTTTACCATACAAGGTTTACTAGGGAAACCTGCTTGCTCGACCATTGCCCTCCCGTCGCGGACACCATTCTTGGACAGAAGTCCTAGTACGTAGAGTACTTTCCCTAGGTATGTGCCCGTTCGTGACTATCGTTGCGTGCATACGGACACGCTTGGGTATGTTTACCATACAAGGTTTACTAGGGAAACCTGCTTGCTCGACCATTGCCCTCCCGTCGCGGACACCATTCTTGGACAGAAGTCCTAGTACGTAGAGTACTTTCCCTAGGTATGTGCCCGTTCGTGACTATCGTTGCGTGCATACGGACACGCTTGGGTATGTTTACCATACAAGGTTTACTAGGGAAACCTGCTTGCTCGACCATTGCCCTCCCGTCGCGGACACCATTCTTGGACAGAAGTCCTAGTACGTAGAGTACTTTCCCTAGGTATGTGCCCGTTCGTGACTATCGTTGCGTGCATACGGACACGCTTGGGTATGTTTACCATACAAGGTTTACTAGGGAAACCTGCTTGCTCGACCATTGCCCTCCCGTCGCGGACACCATTCTTGGACAGAAGTCCTAGTACGTAGAGTACTTTCCCTAGGTATGTGCCCGTTCGTGACTATCGTTGCGTGCATACGGACACGCTTGGGTATGTTTACCATACAAGGTTTACTAGGGAAACCTGCTTGCTCGACCATTGCCCTCCCGTCGCGGACACCATTCTTGGACAGAAGTCCTAGTACGTAGAGTACTTTCCCTAGGTATGTGCCCGTTCGTGACTATCGTTGCGTGCATACGGACACGCTTGGGTATGTTTACCATACAAGGTTTACTAGGGAAACCTGCTTGCTCGACCATTGCCCTCCCGTCGCGGACACCATTCTTGGACAGAAGTCCTAGTACGTAGAGTACTTTCCCTAGGTATGTGCCCGTTCGTGACTATCGTTGCGTGCATACGGACACGCTTGGGTATGTTTACCATACAAGGTTTACTAGGGAAACCTGCTTGCTCGACCATTGCCCTCCCGTCGCGGACACCATTCTTGGACAGAAGTCCTAGTACGTAGAGTACTTTCCCTAGGTATGTGCCCGTTCGTGACTATCGTTGCGTGCATACGGACACGCTTGGGTATGTTTACCATACAAGGTTTACTAGGGAAACCTGCTTGCTCGACCATTGCCCTCCCGTCGCGGACACCATTCTTGGACAGAAGTCCTAGTACGTAGAGTACTTTCCCTAGGTATGTGCCCGTTCGTGACTATCGTTGCGTGCATACGGACACGCTTGGGTATGTTTACCATACAAGGTTTACTAGGGAAACCTGCTTGCTCGACCATTGCCCTCCCGTCGCGGACACCATTCTTGGACAGAAGTCCTAGTACGTAGAGTACTTTCCCTAGGTATGTGCCCGTTCGTGACTATCGTTGCGTGCATACGGACACGCTTGGGTATGTTTACCATACAAGGTTTACTAGGGAAACCTGCTTGCTCGACCATTGCCCTCCCGTCGCGGACACCATTCTTGGACAGAAGTCCTAGTACGTAGAGTACTTTCCCTAGGTATGTGCCCGTTCGTGACTATCGTTGCGTGCATACGGACACGCTTGGGTATGTTTACCATACAAGGTTTACTAGGGAAACCTGCTTGCTCGACCATTGCCCTCCCGTCGCGGACACCATTCTTGGACAGAAGTCCTAGTACGTAGAGTACTTTCCCTAGGTATGTGCCCGTTCGTGACTATCGTTGCGTGCATACGGACACGCTTGGGTATGTTTACCATACAAGGTTTACTAGGGAAACCTGCTTGCTCGACCATTGCCCTCCCGTCGCGGACACCATTCTTGGACAGAAGTCCTAGTACGTAGAGTACTTTCCCTAGGTATGTGCCCGTTCGTGACTATCGTTGCGTGCATACGGACACGCTTGGGTATGTTTACCATACAAGGTTTACTAGGGAAACCAGGAAGGAATTCTAGGCACACGTTTTGTTCCATCCACAGTAACTTTCGTTCTCTTAAGGTAGCTATTTAACTTGTTTGCCATGATAAGCAACCTGCTTCCCCGACCGTCGCGGACACCATTCTTGGACAGAAGTCCTAGTACGTAGAGTACTTTCCCTAGGTATGTGCCCGTTCGTGACTATCGTTGCGTGCATACGGACACGCTTGGGTATGTTTACCATACAAGGTTTACTAGGGAAACCTGCTTGCTCGACCATTGCCCTCCCGTCGCGGACACCATTCTTGGACAGAAGTCCTAGTACGTAGAGTACTTTCCCTAGGTATGTGCCCGTTCGTGACTATCGTTGCGTGCATACGGACACGCTTGGGTATGTTTACCATACAAGGTTTACTAGGGAAACCTGCTTGCTCGACCATTGCCCTCCCGTCGCGGACACCATTCTTGGACAGAAGTCCTAGTACGTAGAGTACTTTCCCTAGGTATGTGCCCGTTCGTGACTATCGTTGCGTGCATACGGACACGCTTGGGTATGTTTACCATACAAGGTTTACTAGGGAAACCTGCTTGCTCGACCATTGCCCTCCCGTCGCGGACACCATTCTTGGACAGAAGTCCTAGTACGTAGAGTACTTTCCCTAGGTATGTGCCCGTTCGTGACTATCGTTGCGTGCATACGGACACGCTTGGGTATGTTTACCATACAAGGTTTACTAGGGAAACCTGCTTGCTCGACCATTGCCCTCCCGTCGCGGACACCATTCTTGGACAGAAGTCCTAGTACGTAGAGTACTTTCCCTAGGTATGTGCCCGTTCGTGACTATCGTTGCGTGCATACGGACACGCTTGGGTATGTTTACCATACAAGGTTTACTAGGGAAACCTGCTTGCTCGACCATTGCCCTCCCGTCGCGGACACCATTCTTGGACAGAAGTCCTAGTACGTAGAGTACTTTCCCTAGGTATGTGCCCGTTCGTGACTATCGTTGCGTGCATACGGACACGCTTGGGTATGTTTACCATACAAGGTTTACTAGGGAAACCTGCTTGCTCGACCATTGCCCTCCCGTCGCGGACACCATTCTTGGACAGAAGTCCTAGTACGTAGAGTACTTTCCCTAGGTATGTGCCCGTTCGTGACTATCGTTGCGTGCATACGGACACGCTTGGGTATGTTTACCATACAAGGTTTACTAGGGAAACCTGCTTGCTCGACCATTGCCCTCCCGTCGCGGACACCATTCTTGGACAGAAGTCCTAGTACGTAGAGTACTTTCCCTAGGTATGTGCCCGTTCGTGACTATCGTTGCGTGCATACGGACACGCTTGGGTATGTTTACCATACAAGGTTTACTAGGGAAACCTGCTTGCTCGACCATTGCCCTCCCGTCGCGGACACCATTCTTGGACAGAAGTCCTAGTACGTAGAGTACTTTCCCTAGGTATGTGCCCGTTCGTGACTATCGTTGCGTGCATACGGACACGCTTGGGTATGTTTACCATACAAGGTTTACTAGGGAAACCTGCTTGCTCGACCATTGCCCTCCCGTCGCGGACACCATTCTTGGACAGAAGTCCTAGTACGTAGAGTACTTTCCCTAGGTATGTGCCCGTTCGTGACTATCGTTGCGTGCATACGGACACGCTTGGGTATGTTTACCATACAAGGTTTACTAGGGAAACCTGCTTGCTCGACCATTGCCCTCCCGTCGCGGACACCATTCTTGGACAGAAGTCCTAGTACGTAGAGTACTTTCCCTAGGTATGTGCCCGTTCGTGACTATCGTTGCGTGCATACGGACACGCTTGGGTATGTTTACCATACAAGGTTTACTAGGGAAACCTGCTTGCTCGACCATTGCCCTCCCGTCGCGGACACCATTCTTGGACAGAAGTCCTAGTACGTAGAGTACTTTCCCTAGGTATGTGCCCGTTCGTGACTATCGTTGCGTGCATACGGACACGCTTGGGTATGTTTACCATACAAGGTTTACTAGGGAAACCTGCTTGCTCGACCATTGCCCTCCCGTCGCGGACACCATTCTTGGACAGAAGTCCTAGTACGTAGAGTACTTTCCCTAGGTATGTGCCCGTTCGTGACTATCGTTGCGTGCATACGGACACGCTTGGGTATGTTTACCATACAAGGTTTACTAGGGAAACCTGCTTGCTCGACCATTGCCCTCCCGTCGCGGACACCATTCTTGGACAGAAGTCCTAGTACGTAGAGTACTTTCCCTAGGTATGTGCCCGTTCGTGACTATCGTTGCGTGCATACGGACACGCTTGGGTATGTTTACCATACAAGGTTTACTAGGGAAACCTGCTTGCTCGACCATTGCCCTCCCGTCGCGGACACCATTCTTGGACAGAAGTCCTAGTACGTAGAGTACTTTCCCTAGGTATGTGCCCGTTCGTGACTATCGTTGCGTGCATACGGACACGCTTGGGTATGTTTACCATACAAGGTTTACTAGGGAAACCAGGAAGGAATTCTAGGCACACGTTTTGTTCCATCCACAGTAACTTTCGTTCTCTTAAGGTAGCTATTAACTTGTTTGCCATGATAAGCAACCTGCTTCCCCGACCGTCGCGGACACCATTCTTGGACAGAAGTCCTAGTACGTAGAGTACTTTCCCTAGGTATGTGCCCGTTCGTGACTATCGTTGCGTGCATACGGACACGCTTGGGTATGTTTACCATACAAGGTTTACTAGGGAAACCTGCTTGCTCGACCATTGCCCTCCCGTCGCGGACACCATTCTTGGACAGAAGTCCTAGTACGTAGAGTACTTTCCCTAGGTATGTGCCCGTTCGTGACTATCGTTGCGTGCATACGGACACGCTTGGGTATGTTTACCATACAAGGTTTACTAGGGAAACCTGCTTGCTCGACCATTGCCCTCCCGTCGCGGACACCATTCTTGGACAGAAGTCCTAGTACGTAGAGTACTTTCCCTAGGTATGTGCCCGTTCGTGACTATCGTTGCGTGCATACGGACACGCTTGGGTATGTTTACCATACAAGGTTTACTAGGGAAACCTGCTTGCTCGACCATTGCCCTCCCGTCGCGGACACCATTCTTGGACAGAAGTCCTAGTACGTAGAGTACTTTCCCTAGGTATGTGCCCGTTCGTGACTATCGTTGCGTGCATACGGACACGCTTGGGTATGTTTACCATACAAGGTTTACTAGGGAAACCTGCTTGCTCGACCATTGCCCTCCCGTCGCGGACACCATTCTTGGACAGAAGTCCTAGTACGTAGAGTACTTTCCCTAGGTATGTGCCCGTTCGTGACTATCGTTGCGTGCATACGGACACGCTTGGGTATGTTTACCATACAAGGTTTACTAGGGAAACCTGCTTGCTCGACCATTGCCCTCCCGTCGCGGACACCATTCTTGGACAGAAGTCCTAGTACGTAGAGTACTTTCCCTAGGTATGTGCCCGTTCGTGACTATCGTTGCGTGCATACGGACACGCTTGGGTATGTTTACCATACAAGGTTTACTAGGGAAACCTGCTTGCTCGACCATTGCCCTCCCGTCGCGGACACCATTCTTGGACAGAAGTCCTAGTACGTAGAGTACTTTCCCTAGGTATGTGCCCGTTCGTGACTATCGTTGCGTGCATACGGACACGCTTGGGTATGTTTACCATACAAGGTTTACTAGGGAAACCTGCTTGCTCGACCATTGCCCTCCCGTCGCGGACACCATTCTTGGACAGAAGTCCTAGTACGTAGAGTACTTTCCCTAGGTATGTGCCCGTTCGTGACTATCGTTGCGTGCATACGGACACGCTTGGGTATGTTTACCATACAAGGTTTACTAGGGAAACCTGCTTGCTCGACCATTGCCCTCCCGTCGCGGACACCATTCTTGGACAGAAGTCCTAGTACGTAGAGTACTTCCCTAGGTATGTGCCCGTTCGTGACTATCGTTGCGTGCATACGGACACGCTTGGGTATGTTTACCATACAAGGTTTACTAGGGAAACCTGGAGGAATTCTAGGCACACCATTTTGGACCAGTCCACAGTAAACTTTTCGTTCTCTTAAGGTAGCTATTTAACTTGTTGCCATGATAGGGAAACCTGCTCCCCGACCCGTCGCGGACACCATTCTTGGACAGAAGTCCTAGTACGTAGAGTACTTTCCCTAGGTATGTGCCCGTTCGTGACTATCGTTGCGTGCATACGGACACGCTTGGGTATGTTTACCATACAAGGTTTACTAGGGAAACCTGCTTGCTCGACCATTGCCCTCCCGTCGCGGACACCATTCTTGGACAGAAGTCCTAGTACGTAGAGTACTTTCCCTAGGTATGTGCCCGTTCGTGACTATCGTTGCGTGCATACGGACACGCTTGGGTGTTTACCATACAAGGTTTACTAGGGAAACCTGCTTGCTCGACCATTGCCCTCCCGTCGCGGACACCATTCTTGGACAGAAGTCCTAGTACGTAGAGTACTTTCCCTAGGTATGTGCCCGTTCGTGACTATCGTTGCGTGCATACGGACACGCTTGGGTATGTTTACCATACAAGGTTTACTAGGGAAACTGCTTGCTCGACCATTGCCCTCCCGTCGCGGACACCATTCTTGGACAGAAGTCCTAGTACGTAGAGTACTTTCCCTAGGTATGTGCCCGTTCGTGACTATCGTTGCGTGCATACGGACACGCTTGGGTATGTTTACCATACAAGGTTTACTAGGGAAACCTGCTTGCTCGACCATTGCCCTCCCGTCGCGGACACCATTCTTGGACAGAAGTCCTAGTACGTAGAGTACTTTCCCTAGGTATGTGCCCGTTCGTGACTATCGTTGCGTGCATACGGACACGCTTGGGTATGTTTACCATACAAGGTTTACTAGGGAAACCTGCTTGCTCGACCATTGCCTCCCGTCGCGGACACCATTCTTGGACAGAAGTCCTAGTACGTAGAGTACTTTCCCTAGGTATGTGCCCGTTGTGACTATCGTTGCGTGCATACGGACACGCTTGGGTATGTTTACCATACAAGGTTTACTAGGGAAACCTGCTTGCTCGACCATTGCCCTCCCGTCGCGGACACCATTCTTGGACAGAAGTCCTGTACGTAGAGTACTTTCCCTAGGTATGTGCCCGTTCGTGACTATCGTTGCGTGCATACGGACACGCTGGGTATGTTTACCATACAAGGTTATTCTAGGGAAACCTTGCTTGCT
>NW_024428399.1:27500-29963 GCF_017562075.2 Anopheles merus | reverse complement strand
CTCTCTCTCTCTCGCTCTCTATTCCAATCCAGCTACCCGCTGCTGGAATTGGGGGGGTTGAATTATAACCTCGGTGTGCAAGCGGGTAGCGGGAGGCAACATAACAAAGCAACGGCAAACGGATGCACGGCGGCCACTTTGGCTGAATCGCAATTATTTGTTTTGCGACGAGTGTCGAGTTTTCGAACGTTTTTCTAACTCGGGTGTTCCATTTATTTCTTTCGCCTCTCCTTCGCAGGATGCAACCGCACGTACTACGGGAACATTGGGCTGACGTACAATCTGGAGCTGCACCGACCGAAGGAGGACCGGATACCTTACGTGTGCATCCTGACGTTCACAGCGGCCGGCGGCAACTACGGTGACATCGTGCAGGTACGGCCAAAGTCGATCGATTGTTTCGTTGGAAGTTTTTATTCCCTGTTTTTCTATTTTTTTTGAAAAATGTATTATTGGACACTCAAGGGAAAAGTGTTGAAGCAGCAAAAAAATGGTTGAAATTGGCTCAGAACTTTCCCAGATGAGTACCAATTGGTTCAGTGATGGGCTGTGTGGTTTTTTTCCCGCCCCCCAATCAAGCACTCTTGAGAATTCTCGACTCTTTCGCTCAACTTGACCAACACCACTTTTGCAAGCGTTAAAAATAGATCGCAAGCCAGCGGTCTAAAAAAACAACCGACGATATGAAACGCGGCAAAAAAACCCGTTGACATGTGTCAAAGTGGTTTCAGTGGCGGTCGCGTCGTCGTGTGCGAACCAATCAATCAAGCTTTGCCGTGGCTTTCACACGCATTTTCAGCACGCTATAAAATATGCATTCAATTGTATAAAAGTAGCTCGCGCGCGCGAGAGTGAGGATGATTCAACCGAGGGAGGATCGCAACTGTTTGTTCAACTGCCAAAGGCTTCTGAAGTTGTGTTTATGACAATAAAAGTCCCATCGCTCTTTTAACATTCATTTCAGTAGCGGCAGTAGCAGCAGCAATACAACTGTTTGTTTTTTGCCTGTGTGTTGTTTGCACCGGACACATGAAACATCATTTTTCCCTCCTGGGTGGAGGCCGTTTGTTTTGTTGATTTTCAACCAAAAGCTCAGGCGCCCGCTTTAGCCCTTTGAATTTCAGTTTCAATTTTGCCCGCATGCAAATACATCAATTTATCATCCGTGACACACACGCTGCCCCCCGTGTGTTTCGGTATGAAAAAGTGAAGGAAACAAAACCCCTACAAGGTCGGTTATGCTCCTACAAACAGGAACATTCCAACGCAACATTCCGCAGTGTACTGTGCCGCCGATTCGATCCCTTCGGGGCAAGCGACCGATCATAAATCGTGAAAATAATGACACAAACCCAGGCACCATCGTGATCGCTTCTGTTCCGCTGATTTGATGTTACTTTTTCTTCTGGGGCCTCTGTGTGTTTGTGTGCATTTATCACTTCCACAAGCGCGCCAAAAGTGGCAAACCAAAAATAGAGCATCAAAACTATCAATCCCGCTGCAACTCCATCCATCCGCGTTCGCTTTGCGCCGCATAAAAAAAGATGAACATTTAATCGATCTGGTGAAAGCTTTTTGATGTATCATCAAAATTTAATTAAACTTGATCCGCTGATCGGCCACACATACGCGCGCACATACACTTGCACAGTGTCGGATAAAGTTTTTATCCTATCAATGAAATTCCACAGTCGCTTGTCGGATTTTCCTGTCCACCGTACATGGTCCACCCCGGTCCTATTGCTGCTCCCTTGCGTGACGTATGAGTAACGGTTTTTTGCCCTCCTTTTAAAACTGAGGTATTGGTGTACCCCTTTTCCCCCGCAACTATCTCATACAAAAGCCGAATATGCTGATTCGAAAATGATGAAGCTCCTCCTCTTCCTCTCTCTCTTTCTTTCATTTTCACTTTCCATATCGATGCACGAGGTTTTGCGTTATTCCTCCATCAAAAAGTGCAAAAAAAAAAAAAAACGACATGGGCAACGTTGTTCATCACTGTTTTTGCGCCGCCTACTGATGTTAAATCATAAAGGAAAAAAGGGGACGTTTTTACAACGCACCACACATGCACGGCGCGGGGACAATGTTTGATCGAATGATAAAATTCCGAACAACCAGTAATAGGCAGGCAGCAAAAAGCACAATAGAATTTTTTCTCCATATTTGCTACTTTCATTTCGCATTTGCAATTTCCCTTTTTTTTTTGGTAATGAAACCTTTGTCGATCGTCCGCGATGGAGACGCACGGTGCTTTGTGACGCTTGCTGGGACAGGATTTTCTCGGTGGAGCAGCCCAGTACTTTGTAACGTTCACAGCTGATGGAGCCGCCCAGTGTTTTATGATCTTTTTTTTTCGGGATATTGAAAAACAGATGCGCCTGTTCCGTTGTGAGTGTGGAGGTTGCAAAATAACATTTAAATTGCATTTTCAAGCTACACTAAATTGGAATGATTTTGCAA
>NW_024428399.1:0-22500 GCF_017562075.2 Anopheles merus | reverse complement strand
AGAGAGAGAGAGAAATACAGTGGTAGACCAAACCGAATTGCTAATCAGCGCACGTGTGGTTCATGCGATGAAAACTTGTCATTTGCGAACTTATCTGCTCGAGGTGGCTCGATTGTCTTTGATTCGTTGCACGTGATCATTTATTTATAGTACCAACACACACACACACACATGCTTCTGTGGCGCTTTGAAATGGCATAAAAATGTTGTACACCAAGTGCATAAAATTCGGCGCACATTTTCTTCACCAACGACCATCATATCATTTCCATCCATTGCCCGCAGGTGACGCTCGACAGCTTCACCCTCGGCCGGTTCGTGTCGTACACGGAGAATGGCTGCCCGGACGGCTACCTGCAGGTTTCGGAAGCGAAGCGGGCCAACGTCGGCGGCATGTGGTGCGGCACGACCTGGGGACCGGCCATCTTCTACAGCGAAACCGATTCCCTCGTCATGACGATCAAACTGTTCAAGTAAGTAAAGACCCCCAGCGAGCTCGTTCCGTTTAAACGATACACGGTTCACTGCTTCGGTTACGGGCGGCAGAAGTTTGCAAAGTTTGCACACATTTTAACCTTTCGCACCGTCCCGCCTCTCTTCGCAGGCTGTCGCGTGACCAGAGCGGCTACAACTTCGACTTCCGGATACAGTACAAAATGCTGTCCCGTGCCAGCGCGGTCGTCCGGTACGGGGGCCACCGGCACGAGTACATCCCACCGTGGACGAACGTCACGTACATCCCGAACTATCCGCTGATCGAGGACTTTACCAACTCGACCGCACACTCGGAGCACCAGACGTACCAGGAGGCGGGCGGGCTCGGCGCGGGCCAGCAGCGCAATCGGATGGTTTCGCTCGGTGCCAACGATCTGCCGTACCCGACGACCTACGACAACATGACGCGGGCGGCTGGTGGAGGTATGCTGCAGCGTGGTGGACCCGCGGCCGGTGGGTCAATGTTTGGCCGGCTGAACGGTTCCACCGACGGCTGGAGCCCGCTGGGCCGGGCAGCCCCCGGAAGCAGCCGCTCAACTACACCGAACCGCAGTACTACCTGGGTAAGTGGCGTGTCGCGTGTCGCCCAGTCGATGACGTGACGAAACGTCATCAGCGTGGCCGTCAGGGCCCTTTGCCCCCCCCCCCCCGCTCTGTAGTGTATTGATTGTTTTGTTGCGTTTTGCGTACTATTCCCGCAGGCAATCTCATGCAGGGTACGTTCTGCTCGCGTATATTCACCAACTGCGACAAGAAGGTGTGCCGTCTGCAGTCGCCCAACTTTCCCGGCATCTATCCCAGGAATCTGACGTGCTACTTCGCCGTTAGGCAGGTAAGTGTTTGTTGTTGTTGTTGGGAATTGCTATCGGTATGGAAACGGGCGGCGGGATTTATTATTGCTAGCAGCTCAGTGTAGGAATTGAATGAACCAAGCAATGAATTATGACGCCTTGCTCGGTGTTGCCAAAAACTTAATTAGTGGATAATTACAGTGAAACTTTTGGATCTGATATTTAGCACGAAGATGTTAGGGGAATGTTTTGAAGGAATGAAAAAGTGCCAAAGTTTTAATTACAAAATTAACAAGCCTCGTGATTTTTTACAATCATAATATATCATAAAGAACTATGTCCTATCTAGAGGTCCGCTTAGACTTGGCTCTGTATTTAGATTTTTTAATGAACAAATAGCTCAAACAAACAAAGTTGGTCAATTTGTCACCCTTTCGTACATCTATTTGAGTGTTTTCAATATTGAGATCTCGTGAAGATTATTCTGCTATAAGTCATTGGGATTTTAGTATTCACTATGGATCTGATTGGTCCGGGATTGTCATATGCTCAGAATGTGACCAAATCCATCACGACTTCTTTGAAGTTTTCACAAACTAAGAACCTAGAGTTCATCATTGAATGATCAGAACGATGACCTCATCATTGTGCTGTGAATCAAGCCTGTAAGTGCAATGTCCCTAGTAAAGTAGTGATATCATCTCCAATAGAGACTAAAATCCCAATCCTAAGAAATACGATATGAATAATCACTCAGTACCGTTGGTTGATTTAAAACGAATGAAATAGAACATCTTCAACTCGCTCTCTAAGAGATATGAAAAACTACTGGGAGTTCCCAGTAGTGTTGTGTAATCCGGATTAGTTCGGATTATTAGTCTCCTGATGAGTCTGAATGGATCAGGATTTTTGCGGCTCAATCAGAACGAGTTTGAAATGAGGAATTGATCTATTGATCTAATAAGCCGGTCTCGTAGTACAGTCGTCAACTCGTACGACTAAACAACATGCCCGTCATTGGTTCAAGCCCCAAATAGACCATGCCGCCATACGTAGGACTGACTATCCTGCTATGGGGGGATCAATAAGTCACTGAAAGCCAACCCCACAAGTAGTAGAGGTACAGGCAGGCCTTGACCGACAACGGTTGTTGAGCCAAAAGAAGAAGAATATTGATCTAAAACGCCAAAGTAAAACGACGCAATTACAGAACCTTTAAAATTGTACCTTCAATTACCTAATGGATAAAAGCACCGGCACCTAGAAGAGCAATCCTTCATCCAATCTCAGTTGGAGTCTGCCGGATTATTCCGAACCTCGTGTACTTTCAAAAGCTGTAGTTTCTTTGATGATTACTGAAACTGTTCAATTTATCCAGCTCCAGTATTAATGGGTTGCATATAAAATTAATTAACTCACGAATGATTCATACGCTATGAGTAAATTACTAGTTGAATGGATTAAACCACTCATCAATATTGAATTTTCGACAGAGTATCTTAACTCACGAATAAATGAATTTATTCGAGGCACGTGAAACTCTTCGTTATGATTTCCTTCTACATCTCATGGCAATGATAGCTAAAAATTCATTTTTGTTATCAATAAAAGAACAAATTGCGCTATCTCGTTACAGCAATGCCATTGTTTACTGCCCTGCCCATAAGGATAAATCCTTAATTGCACAGGCTTAGCTTTCAGTTAATGAGTTTGAACGGAAAAGCAATGGTATATAATCCGCCCCGCTTTATCTAGACCAATCAAGCTCAAGCGGCGCTTTTGCCGCTTTAATGTGATTCTCGTCAGCAACACAAAAGAAAGCATCGGCCGAATCAACACGGGCCGATCAGTTTTGTGCTTTGCTTTGTTCGAAATCTAATTTCCCAAGCGTGTTCCGTTTGCACACTTTACGCCCCGTAATACTTTGTTTACCCGATTAACCGGTTGCGGATGACAAAGTTCAGATAAAGCGGCGAGCGCAAAATGTCCCTTTGAAGTTGCGTAAGATTTTCCACCTTTGAAACAAAATGCTGCTTTCATCTTACGCCGAATCAGAGACGGCGCCAGGAATACTTTTCAGCAAATTATTTGCCATACTTTCCCGGCAGCGACCATACACGCGTGAGATCAAACCGACCAGACAGCGACCGTCCTAAGAAATGGTCAGCGACAGCCATTCTCGGTAGCGATGCCTTGGCCCGGCATGGCGCGACTAATTGGGATTAAATCGTTTCGCCTGTTGAGGCAATTTGCCCGAAACCAGTTACCACATTGTTCTTACCACCACTTGCCGCGCGCCATTTCCATAATGGCTTCATCTCGATCTAAGATGACGGTGCTTCACTTCCTACCTTAGTGTTCCTTACGACGATGGAAACAGCAAGAACGCTTTACCTTTCTAACGGCAGGTAAGGTGTCTGTCTACCCCCTTTCGCTCAAACGATTACCACTCATCGTCTAGCCCTGTGAGGGGGTAAACGTCCGCTACTACTGCTACTACTACTTTGTCGGTATCTTCCCACCTTCCCGCTGCTCCGGTCAGCTGATTAGGGTTCAATATTTTACTTAGCAATTAAAGCACCATTAAAAGTCACTCTTTCACCCAGAAGTGCTGGGTGACACTGGCGACGGTTCGCTCTTACCTGGCTTTCACCATGTCATCCTCTGTCAGGCTGATGTACGTGCCCTGGCCATTAGGTTGCCGCACTCGAGGTGATGAAGAGAGCGCCCGGTTCTGGAAGTGGCTGGTCAGATGTACGTATGTACCGGTTGTCGACAAGGGTAAAAGGTCCCTACAGCAGCAGCAGCAGCAGCAGCGCCGGCAGTAGCACCGTGGAACTTTTAATGAATTTTATAAACGTTGATGAATTTTGCAGAACGTATTGCAGATGAAATTTAATTAAACTAGCGGCACAAACAAACACCGACCGGGTCGGTCTGGTCGTTTCGGGTCCGCACGCCCGTCCACCATCGCGTTATTATCGTCCTCGCTTGCAACGGCATCCATGTCCGGTGAGGAGGGAAAAGAAAGAGAGAAAGAGAGTGTGCGAGGCTAAACTCTCCTGATCATTGAACACTCCACAGCAGCCGCAGAGAAGATGCAGCAGCGTGAGGGAATGAGTTGGATAAACATAAATTCTACCATAATTAGTACGCTCCTTGCCTTTGAAGGGATGCCGTTTTTCCTTTCTCTTTCTCTTTCTCTCTCTCTATCTCGCTCTCCCTCTATTTACGGAGAAATGTCTCATCCAAACATGATGTCACAGCATGTCCTGGACAGTTGGTACCCCGCAAGACCAACAAAAAACAGCGGATTATGGATCATCGTCCGTAAAAGCCCAATCCGTTTGATGATCCGAAGCTGATGATTATGATTACGGGTGGCGCTTGGGTGGATTATGGGAATGAAAACCGCCCGCCCGCGTTGGCGGGAACAACGAAGCGCACGTGGAGTCCGAACACGCCGGCGCTTTTCTCCAGCGACAGAGCCAGTGCCAGTGGAGCCATTTGATTTAGAGCTTTCCCCTTCCGAGCCCCAAACCCCTGGGTTCGGGTGACAATTTGATGGCCTAATAAAATGATTATGCCGTGCACAAGGGGTAGCACACGGGAGGCAAGGGGCGCGCGTTAAAACTAATCCCATTTCGGGTGGCAAATATCTCATAATCCCCGCACTACCTGGACCGGTACAATGGGAAAGAGGGTGAAAGTAAGACGAGCGTGGGGCCTTTTTGGGTGGGGAAGAGAAAGCCATGGCATTACTTTCATTAAATGATCGTGCTATTGTTTTGCGCGGCGCGGTACTTAAGCTGGACGCTCATTAATGGGTGGAAATTGGTCACCGTTGAAAGGGTAATAACCGTGTAAGAACGGGGAGCTGCTCTGCTGCTGGGGCTTTGCTTTTATTGCATTCATTTTACAGTTCAATCCTATTAACGGTTAATGGGATGTTTTTGTTTTGGGTTTTTAGTACCGTCGACGAGATATACATCAGACAGGAAATATGGAAAATGGTTTCTGAAGGCTATCAGTCTAGAAACTGCTAATATTTATAGATGGAAAGGTAGTTTGTATGCTGTGGAGACATTCAAAGATTACGATCAGTCAGAAAAACTATCAAACATTAAAAGAACTAAACAACTTTACTTTATGCTGTCAGAAAATTCAAACAAAAATTCAAGCATTTACGTACATCCTCTATCCGTTTCTAATTACCGAAAGTGCATATATGTAACAAATTAAATGTTTTAAAGCTATCACAAAACTTTAAAACATTTCATTTCATTTTTTTTAAATATCTTCTATTGCTGCAAAAAGCTGATTTTATGTTGAAACGTTAAAATATTACAAAAAATTGAATGATACGTACAAACAAACAATCTTCAAAAATGACCGTATAAAGCACAGTATTTTCAACGGCCGTTTCAATCATCTTACTAAACCCAAAACACGTCAACTATTCCAATTAATATAAGGAAAAAACTAGTGGTGGGAGCTCCAAATAGAATATACCCGATTTCATGTTCGGAATCAATTCCGGAACCGATTCTGAAGCTGATTCCGGAGCCGATTCGGAAGCCGATGCCGGAGTTGACTCAGGAACCGATTCCGGAGTCGACTTTGGACCAATTCCGAAGTCGAATCCGCATTCGAAATCGGCTCCGTAATCAGAACCGACAGCGGAATCGAAATCGATCTGGGAATAGCAATTTGTTCCAGAAACGGAATCAGAATTGATGCCTTAATTGGAATTAGCTCCAGAATGAGAATCAGTTCTTGAATTGAAATAAGAAGTTTCAGAAGCGAAATCAATCCGGAAATCTGTAAGAATCCTTTACAAGTAAATTTGGATTCTTTGTGGCTATCAATACGTAGCATCATTGGACCCAAACGTCTACTCTTATGAAGATGTCGAAATCGACTTTGATTTCAAAGCCTATTAAAGTGACATTTGCTTGAAATTGTTTTTCCATAACTGCTCGATTAGTACTTGATACGCCAGAAATTGTGGATATGTGTGTGATCAAGTGTGTTGAAAGCGCCAAAATTTGGTGTGTTCGTACATTGGACTTTGTTCAATTGATGAACGATGCCATCGAGCTCTTTTTCATTGATAGCTTTGGTTTTTGATTTTTGAAATTTTGTGTGACGTTATTTTATAATAAAATCGGTATTATTTAAGTATAAAATGGCTACATGTTCAACTATAACGATAGGAAACTACATTTCCGAAAAAAGCAACGAAAAACCCGCATCACAGTTGATTTAAAGTATTTTTCTAATTTCCCCTAACACTGGTGCAGTTTAAGGGAAGTTAAAGGCTCCAGTTTAAGGGAATTTGCTCAAATTCCCGATTATTCGTGCTCGAAAATATCAATTGAGTATTCTGATTTCGGAACCCATTCCGGAGCCGATTTGGAATCGATTCCAGCGAAAACCTTCATTTTTTCCCATCACTAGAAAGAACTATTAACAGACAGATCATTTCTCAAAACTCCAAATGAAAAAAAATACTCTGCTCTGTTCAATTTGCAAGTAAACTGCAAACACATGCATCTACTAATTGAACCACAGGACACATGCGGTTCCGCAGGAAACAGCAATAATGAAAAGATAATACGAATGTACTAATTAACTCTCCCCCCTCTGTTCCTCCCTCGCCTGCCTCGCATCTCCACCTTTGCAGCACGACGTTCCACCAGGTAAGCACGCGTTCATCGTCATCAGTCAGCCGAAGGGCAACCTGATCTGGATATCGACGGAAGCGTCGGCCGGTGCCGCCACGAACGCCGCCCGGGACGAGAAGGAGAAGCACAAACCGCGCCTCCAGACCTGGAACGAGTGTGACAGTGTGCAGGTACGTTGAAAGGGAACCAAATGTCCCACCCAACTCTCTCTCTCTCTCTCTCTATTCGCGTGTTTATGTATAGTTGATCGTTCTCGATCAGAAACACACAAAAAAAAATCGTACTAGCCGTAGCCTTTAGTAGCCACTCTTCAAAATTGCGAGCTAGAGAGAACTTTGTAGAGGCAGCCTTGCAAGTGGAAAACCGGAACCGAAACGTCGAACGGATGAGAGCGCAGTTTCCGCTTTGCGTCAGCGTTCGTCTCGCATACGCCGCAAACAAGCAAACATATACACAGCTACACGCACAACACGGCACCGTTGGTGCTAGCACAAACATGCAAAACGATAACACCATAAACCTTCCCACACAGACACATTAACTCGACCATTATTTTCCCTCTCACATTCAATTTCCTTCCGAATGCACCTTTGCCAATCCCCCGACGGTGCCGTCCCGCACACACCTGAGGTTTGATGGCCTCATTTGCTCCTAAATCCCTTCGACCCGCATATATCCCTTTTAGCCGGCGCGCGCGCACACTATCAAAGGGAATCGATAGCACGAAAATAAAGTGGCAATGGGTAAATTGAAAAAAAAAGGAGCAATCCGTTGAGCATTCCGGTACACAGGAAAATTGCTCTGCTCTGCTTGACGTCTGGTCCGGTTCGTCCGGCCCGAGAGAGACACACACACACACCAGTTTCAGCATCGGCGACCACAATGTGCCATTGCGTGTCCGTCCAGTGAGCACAACAATATTCACACAAGCGAACGCGTTGGTGCAGCCGGTTCCCCCTTCCGAGAGGCTCTAATCCTTCTACTGGGCAAGGGTTTGTGTGTATAATCCGGAGGGGGGGGGGAGTGGGAAAAAAGGGGGGGAAAGTAAGGCAAGTTCGCTTTCACAGCTGCCTCCCGCGGGCGGAATGTTTGCAATTTCCATTTCGCATGATGTTTTCCACCATCCGCGCTCGGTTTGGTTGGCACGTGATGCTACGTGAAACTCTTGTGCAAAACACCTCGCCCTCGCTGTGGGTCGAAAAACGGGACAACATTCGCATCCCATGCGGCCGGTGGGTGTCGTGAAAGTGTGAAAAAGTGTGGCCACGCAAATAGCACGAATCGGTTGGGGAAACCGTGGCCGTATTTAAACAAACCCGATTGATACCTTCTCTCCGTTGTGCAAAGAGCGGGAGCAAATACACAAAGACACGCACGCGATGATGCTACTTTCCTGCGCGGATGCAATTTGTGTGCATTGCGTTGCATCCGCTCGACACACGGACACGTTCTGCACGAGGGTGGCTATTATTGCATTTTCATCCGCCCGGAAAATGCACCACAAAGCGGCGCACGGTGGACGGCAGCAGCTCGTCGCGCTGATGGTTAAATTGCATAATGCATCCGGGCGAGGGGAAGTGTGCGTTGGTAGGGCGAGCAGAGCAATGTTTATGCAAACTCGTTTCCTGTTTTGTTTTCCCTTTTGTACGTTTTTTTTTTTTCACCCTTTCCTCCTTTTCTTTTGTATCCCTTTTGTTGTATTGGTGCTGTGAGAGGCAGGTGAACATGACGACACTCTGTGTGTTACACTTTCCTGTTATTTTCTTTTCCTTATTTCCTGCCCTTTTTTGTGCACTGTGACTCGTCCTTGTTTGTGTTTATTTACATTCCCCTGCCGCTTCCGCTGCATTGTGCAGTTATGTTTTCTTACTAGAAAGACCACGGGACGAACGCTCAATATCAACCTCCTTAATAAGATGAATATGAAAAGGATAAATCGCTTCAGTGAATGGGAAAAATAGGGCGCAAAACAAACCTTTACCTTCGCAGAAGGAAAGAATTCTGGGAAAAGGTAAAAAAGCAAACAAATAAACCCCCCTTTCCCGTACCATTTCCTTCGGTTTCCGGGTGAACAGGACAAAAGCGGGGGCGATGCATTGTTTTACTTTACGCTTAATGTTTCTAAGCTAAATGGCAGATAGCAAAACTCCTAAAGTGTAATTTGTTGTACATGGTTAAGTGAAAATCCAGGTGTGTGTTGGGGCTAATAATGGGGATAAAAACAAAAACAAGGGTACCGTCCTTTTAAAGGGTGAACCATTTATTACACAATGGTGGCCAATTTTCATGAAAAGGTGTGATTGATTTGTTGCTATTTTATCCTTAGAATGCAAACCGAAAACATTTCCTCTTCGTATAATGGAAAAGGATTCGGGGTTTGTATTACTTTTATGTTTTTTTTTTTAATTTTAACGCTGGCTTTCCCTTTTTTTGCAAAAAATCAAAAGTCTGTCTAACACACATGGTGTGTGTGCGAGAACAATTCAAGTGTGAAACAATTATTTGAATAGGGGAACTGGGGGTAGTTTCGACACCTTAAGGTTTTCCTCTGATTGCAATATTTTTGCCAATGTAAACTTACTGAACGTGTACTGTGTTTTATGTACCATCTTACGAGAAACTACGGTTACTGGATTGATTTTGATAACATTTTGATAAAAATAAAAAAGTGTGTTTTTTGTTGCGTCACGACTGCAGTGCGGGTAAGTTCGACACCATGATGGGGTAAAATCGACACCTTGGGGGTGATTTCGACACATTGGTTTTAGCTTTTAAAATAACAAACTCTGATGGCTTGTAGTTTTCATTGAAGTTCCACAAAGCATTTCGTACCAATTTTATGAAAAATTAACACAAAACATTATTGAAATACACGAAAAAAATGAAGTTTACAAGCAAGAACAAATTTTCATTACAAATAGCATCGGACCAGACTCCATATAGTAGAAGCTGCGGCGATAGCATCTGGTTTACGGAATGATTGGTTAAGATTCCTTTAAAAATCAACCTGGCAGCTATCTCCACTAATCTTTTTTCTTTATTTATAAATCGAAAATTGTTCAATTTTATTTTTTCTGCCAACTGGAAAGCCAAAAGGCGAACATCGGTCAATGTGATTCCAAACCAGCGACTATTTTTTTCTTCAGTTAAGCCTACCCGGCCTAAATTCAGCCTAAAATACGGTCAAAGCCATAACAATATTAATTTTCATAAGCCTAAACCATGTACAAAGTACATGTTTTGAGTCCGAGTTTGGCAAACGTTCTATGAGAGAATAATAGCTAAATTCCATAATTATAACTTCCTAGGTTTGTTGACATCTTGAATTTTAAAGCTTCTACGGTATTTATAATTGCGTGTTTGTTCAGCTTGATTATTACGTTTGTCGTACATCGTTAAGGGACATCTGTATAAAATACATGCACTTTCAAATTACGATATAAAAAAGTTAACATGCTACAAATAAGCATTACACTACTACCAAGTGGGTGTCGAATTACCCCATTGGCCGCACAAGTTTTAGTGACATTTTATATTATATAGTTTAATATAAAAATTACGCCCTGTGATACAGAACTAATCAATAGTATTTATAAAACAATACTATTAATACGGAAACTATAATTTTGTTGAAATAACGCCACAATTCCTTAAGTCCCAGAAGTAAAAACTTACATCGGCTGTCAATCAGAACCACCATGTGTTTATTTTGTTGTTTTTTGACAATTGACAGGTTTCTGATCAGTGAAATGCGACTCAAATATTCGAAACAGTTGACATAAATAATATGTATAAGTTTTTTGTCTTCAAAAAGTTCGATAAATACAAAAACGGCAAGGTGTCGAACTTACCCGCAGTGTCGAACCAACCCCGACTTCCCCTAATAATTGGTGCAAAAAACACTAAATATTGTAACTCATAATATACAGAGATTATAAATGTACAGATTTTGTATGCAAAATTAATATATTTAAGCTTCTTTTAAAAAAACATGCTGTTTGGCTTCGGTTAAATATGTCGCAAATACAGATTTTACATCTCTTGTTTTTGATCTACATCAAAAGATTGAAACACCTTTTGTGATGGATAGGATCCCGAAGTTCCTAAACTACCGAGGAGCTTTTGTTTGTAACTCTCCTAACCGGTAAAACAATTCTCTGTTCAAATAATAATGACAGCCTCGGAAGCTTTTGCCCTTGACATAATCGCACAACTGATTAAATCGTTCGGCAATATATTGTCTGTCCAAAGAGCGAAACGATCACTTTCATTTGAACAAAATAAAAGGAACGAAAATGCTTCTACACACCCACCACACCTTGCCTGTCCAAAGCCACCACGAGGCACTCATTAATCAAGCGCATCTTGAACCGTCTTCCGGGCGCTTCATTTCGGCGCTTTAGTTCGTACCCATTCCGTACGATTTAAGCTCTACTGCTTTTTTTCTCTCTCCCTCTGCTCACAAACCACACACTTCTTCTCTCTATATCGTCTAAATTAAGGAGCTAGACGCGATAGAAAAATAAACACACTCCCTCCCTGCGCACCCAACCGAATGTGTTCGCCGGGCAATTGTTAGTGTGATGAGCAGAGGAAACCGATAGGCGATATCCTACGGATGCTTCTCTCATTCACACACGATTCGTTTGCTTTGTTCGGAAGGCGCTATTTTCCTTTTGTTCGAGGTGTGGTCGTGGTGGTACGTTTCGGGATGGCCCGTCATCGATTCGCCACGGGCAATTGGGGGTTGGTTTTTGGAAGCAAGGAGCGAATGGAAGCAAATCAAACAAGCCTGCCGAAAGCCGCGCACCATTGATTAACCGTACCCGGCCCACGGAGACGGCTCACCAGCAACGAAAGACGCCTCTCATTATTGGCTTCCGTTCTTGTCGGAACAGTCGACTTTCTGGTGTGGCTATGTAGTGTGAGAGCGTGTGTGTGTGTGTTTCTGCTAAGTGAAGCTAAGGTTTATCGATGGTGAAGATTAGCTGGGAAATGAGAAACACACGCTCCACGAAACGATATTGCTGTTGATCTTTCGAACGCCTTTTTTTGTTCCTAACCCGCTCTTCCAAAAATAAAGTCTATTTTTATCGAAAGCCTTTTTGTTTTCGAGCTGTACAACCTGCCCTGCCCTGCTTGGCACGCGAACTTCATATGTTCATTTAAAGGGTGATTGAAATGGAGTGTATTTCTCTCCCCTTCCCACCTGTATATCAACTTTTCATGGCGAACATCATTGAACAGAGGCGTTCAACTCGAACGCAAGTATTTAAAAGCCGGTGTCACGCAAATAACCAAATTAATCGAGCAAGTAATGAAGTACTTAAATGACACACACCTCCCAGTCACACTCTTATGTCGCCAATTGAACTCACTCAACCATCTCTGCAGGGTGTGGTGGTTTCCCATTTTTACTTTTCTCACCGTTTGGTAAAAAGACCCTGATTATCGGAAGCCTCAAAGCAATAAACATAATTGCATTTCAATTGCAGCAATTACGAACACCAATTCAATGGACAGCTGTGCTGCTTCCCATGCCCTTAAATACGTTAAATGAGCAAACGAAGCGTGGAAAAAAAGAGGGAACCGTGCAAAAGAACGTTCCTTTTATCATGCGCCATGCGGTTTGCCTTTGTCGAACAATTTACGACAAGTTTTGGAGAATTTTTAGAACAAGTGCGCTTGAGTTTAAATTTTCCGTCTTTCCTTCTTGGTGGATATTTTCATTCATTTTTAGTTTTTGTGTTGCCTTAAATTGTACTAAAAGGTTTCAAAAAGGATGTTTGATTCTCTTCAATCGTTTGTAATAACAAAAGTGTCTGTACAACTCTTTTACTTTTATCATTTTAAATTAGGCCATTCGTTTAAAGCCATACGATCCATGCCTTAAATCGAACTTCGAATGAATTAGTTTCAGATCTTCTCATGCTGTGTCTAATAAAAAAAACTGACAGTCTCATGCACTCTACGTCTCTCTTATTGTGTACCTTTTTGCCAATCAAAACGCACCATTCCGATCGATCGCAGCGCGCCTGCCAGCTTGACATGCGAAAACACGTCCGCAGCGCAATTGTGCACACGCTGAAAAACGTCTGTCAGCGGCTCTATTTGCCGCCTTCCCGCCGTGCGGCTACCAGCAATACATCAATGATACAGCCGGCTCGACAATTGGCTGATCGACGGCCTCCGTTCGGCCTCCCGAGAGCTGCCCGCTGCATTTTACGCAGTGTTTAGCGCATTGCTGTGGCCGCGAGTGCTCGCGAAACCTAAGCCGGGCGGTCCCCTACCCATTCTCATTCCTCTGGATGACTTTCTATGCTGGCTCCGCACTTCAGATGAAGCGTGAAAGAGTGTGCAGGTGCAAAGGGAGCTGGATAAACAACTACCCAAGCGCTGGAACGAATGGCGCCCAAACTGTTCGCCGGCTGCATGCACATTTCTATGCGAAGATGGAATCATAAAGGGGTTCGGGTTCGAGTATCGACACACGGTCTGTTAATGTGGGTCAGATCGGACATTGGCCGTCAGTGGGTAACAGAAGGCAACAGGGGTAAAATCGGGGCCAATGACGAAAACATGCGAAACACCGTCGGTCACACAAAAGACGTTCTTGTGCTAAATCATGCAGGGAGGGTTACGGGTGGATTTACGCTCCACCTGGCGCGGACTGACTACTTCATTTTTAGCAGACTTTAGCAATCATTTTGAGGGGAAAATCAGACGGGCAGGCAGCGTACAATCGTTGCCACGATAGGTCCCAGTGATTGAGGGATTTGCATGTTTTATAAGTAGACCCTTGTACGGTGAGCATCAAAAAGCAAGCCGTTGACCCGGAACCGTTTTACCCATGCTCGGCACGGTTCCAATTGTCTTGTTTTTCTTATACGTATAAACGTACTTTTATCGCTGTTATTGATATCGTGCAAAATAAATAGAAATACTATAAAGAGTTAAATTTGCCTTGTTTTATATATTGTAAGGAATAAATAAAATTATATTTGCTCCAATTTTGTTTAAATAGATTTTGAACGCAATTCAGAAAATTGAATTCTTTTAAATTAGTTTGAAAATAGCTTTGTGCAATGAATTGACTAGTATCGTTCAAAAACTGTCACAAACGACTTTTTGCATACTTTCAGGCGCTCAGCAAGGACGCACTAACGCCATCTGGGAGATTAATTGCCCTTTTGTTGGTAAATCATGACAATGTTTAAAGAATCTCCACTCGCCCAACATTCCACATCGGACACATTGTACTAAATTATGCCCGGAAATAGATGCTTCTCCGTCCCAGGCCCCACAACTCATCCTTATTCCGCAACGCAAGCGGTTCGACCCAATGGAAATTCGAATTGCAAATGACCTTCAAATTGTTGCTGTATTCCATCCTCCTTCCTCGCATGAATTACAAATAATTTGCCCTGCGGACTAGCGGGGAGGGAACTGCAACTTTGCATTTGCATGTTGCTCTGCTTAGATGATGACGACACTGCTGTTGCTGCTGATGATGATGATGATGGTGTTGTCGGTGCACGGTGGATGCTGGTCATGATGGTATCATAACTGTTTCACGCCCTATAATCGGCTTTGCTAAAATATTCAAACCGGAAAACTCGGACCGACCTTGTTTGCTACACGGCCCTGGCACACTGTGCGAAGTTGGCCAGAAAGTTTCGGGGAAGAGAGCTTTGCTGCTAAATCGATACCAATACCCTGCCTACATACATATTGGAAACGTGCATGGCCAAAAGGGTTTTGTAAAATGTGGTCTCCATCCCTCTTTCCCTCTTTTGTAGGGGAAAAACGAACGAAAGTAGGTTTTTCAACGGGCGATAAATTATTTCTCGACCGATTTCGAAAACCGGGTGGGTTTTATTCGCCAGCTCGTTTTAAACCAGTTGCACCGTCAACCCTGCAGCCGTGCACGCAAAAAATAAAAAAACCGAGTAAGTTTAGGCCAATAACGGGCAAGAAGAAGAACGAAGGCACAACGTAAAATCTACACACTGCCCATGGTAGATGTATGTGTTTATGTAGATATCAATATTTATCCGCTTGTGTGGAATTTGTAAAGGGATCGGCACCGTCATTATCCATGCACACAGCACCTCCCCCTGGTGGTGGTGGTGGTGGTGGTGGTAAGGAAACGGGGCAAAAGAACCGGGCGCACGAGATGTGCACTGGTAGTGACATAAATTTATTATTCCGCATGTTGCATAGCACACCGGTTTCCTTACGAGAAAAGCTCAACCCCGTGCTGCCGTGTGTTTTGTGCACTGTGCATGTGTGTGCAACGTTCCGTATACTACCGGAGAACCGGACCACCCCCTCCCAAATGGGTGAACGGATTGAAAGATTATGATATATGCCATGAATATTTAAAGCGCTCCGGTACAGAATGCAGCTTGAAAACGGCCCCAGAAGGTGGAGACGTGTAACGACCACAGCTCATATACTACCTTCCTGCTGTCCATTACCTGCAGCTGAGCTGCTGCAGCTTCCGTGGTGGCCGGAATGGCATCAAACTCCATCAAACGAGTCCCCATCAGCAGGGGCCTAAAGGACAATAAAACAACATGCTGCTTGCTGCACCGCACACTACTTTGTTGTGGCTTTGGGGGAAGGCCAGCAGGCACGCTGGATATTGGTTTCTAAATGGGAAAAAGTTACTCCCTCCCGTGGAACAACGTTATACGAACGAAGCAAAATTCCTCATTACACTGTCCCTGGTTAGGAGGAGCATCGTGTTCAGCACACGTAAAGTTTGGAATTATTATCGAGCCCTGCGATGCTCTGGACGAGTGGAAGCTCTTTCACATCCCCAAGAGCTTATCACTCTCTTTGTTTGCATTTTTATATCATTGTTTATGAGCTTTGGCGCTTTTTTATGGCGCACTTGCAAAAGGATTGTAAAGATCCATGATTCATCATCAGAGACAGACGTGTTTGATGGTAGTCTTTGCAGTTTCTTTGCGATAAATCCGATACAAGAAACAAACAATCATTTGTTTAAACATAGTTAAATAAATGAATACATCTTATCTAAATATTTAGCTAAAAACCAATGAATAATACATTTTATCTCTCCACAAAGGACCCGGAAACACCGAAGAAAATTAAATGAATTAAATGAATTGGTCAAGGCAAATAATCTTAATCTCTGCGATAATTTTCAATCGAATTTGATTCTTGAATCATCATTTAAAGTGTTTGCTTTTCCTTAAACTGCCCACCACGCTACCGCCTGGCACAGAGCAAGCGTGAAATGTTACCTTGATGGATTATTTCTTCTGCCAACTTTCTGCTGCCTTTGCAGAGGGTGAAAAACAGTGCCCTAAAACACAGACCTCTTAAAATATCAATATTATCCTCGCCCTTCCCAAGACCACCCAAGTGTCAAGTCAACTGATTTTTTAGTACTATTTGAAAAAAAAAAACCCACAACAATAAAATAAGGGAAACAAGCCGCGAGCCTGTGCCGAACGGAAATAAGAGAGAGAAAAAAACACACCAGTGCGCGCAGCAAAAGTTTTGCTTGCCGTCGTTAAATTTACGACTTTAGTGTTGCAGCACGAAACAATTGTACTGTCGCCACGCGTTGATATAACGTTTCGATGCTCGCAAGAATGGGGGATGGACGAAAAAAGTCTTTTCTTAGCTTTTACTCTTACTTGCTCCCATATTTTTTGTTTCACTCCGAATCCGCAGGCACTGTATTTATTACTTTATCCTGACATTTGTAATACCAAACGACAGACAGCGCGGGCACAAAAAAGGGGCACGACAGTTGGGCGAAACACCGCAGTAAACAGGATAATAAGCGTTCCGTTTTTGAAGCTTCAGTTTTAGTTTTTTGTTCTTCTTTTGTTCAATAATATCCTAAAATATTATTTCCATCCCTGAACACCACAATAACACACCTCGTCAACACACATCTTACAGTAGAAAAAGTTGCTAAAAATGCGCTCCAAAGCGTGATTGTTTTAAAACATTGAGTTAACTAATTACTCCATTTGCATGTGGTGGCGCTTGAATTCGCCCTAATGTATGCAAACAGCATTACACAATAGCTTAATAAAGGAATATCATACGCTTAAGCAGCTTTTTCTATTGGAACCGTCTGCGAAACTGAAAACAATATACAAATACACTACATACCTCTTACATTACACTCAAAACACTTTCAAGGTTCACAGGTTCATTGTTTCTTCACATACACTTCGTATCGCGTTTCTACATTAGAGCTTCAAACGTATAAAGGCGCGCGCGCGTGTGTGTTGTAGTAGTGAGTTTCGTTTACAAGTGTATAGATAAGAGATGAATTTGATCCCTTCGCTACGATGAGTTGCTTAAATTTAAACATTCTTAACAGAAGAAAAAATTTTGTGAAACACAACGGGCAGTAATTTGTTATATTTTTCGTGTATAAATTTGTTAACTTTTTTGTTACACAACCTCACCATACAGGTTCTGTAACAGGAGCGCTGTGTAAATTGTATGTAATTATACTTCTTGTAATAGTATATTTCCGAGACCGATGTTTCGTTCCAATTGTTTAAATGGTTTTGTTTTCATATGAAAAATCTGCTCGTCTCCAACCCTACAAATTGGCATTCCATTCGGTGCATTTGGTATAGGAGCCCTCAACCTCTCTCTTAATATCCGCCACTAAAGCGTAAATAAACTCACAATCAAGAAATAGTATAACACAAAAGCGTCCTCACATATGAAGCTACTTTGCGACAACATTCACGCCGCTGTTGCTGCTGCTATCGCTGCTACTGCCAGCGCTCCGTAGCGATGCTGTGTGTGTGCGATGTCTTTGTATCTTTAGACCGTTTTACCCCTTTTCCCTTGCGTTGTTTAGTTCGGTCCCACATCCGTTTTTTGATCGTTTTCATTGTCTGCGTCGTTTTGGCTCTGTTTTTTTCTTCTTTACCTATCTTTCTCTCTTTTCTCGTTCTCTCTTTTTTCTCTTTGTGTACTTTCTGTACTTACATATTGTCATTCTCTTTCGAAACCCAACGCCAAAAAATAAAACAATCACCATCATCATCATCATCACCATCACCATCGCCACTGGTAACTTGCAATCAAATAATGCAACACACCTGTGACGCCGCCACAAAAACAAAAACACCCCGTCGCGGTTTTGACGCGGTAATTGCGTCACTGCTTTGCGCAACATGCCAAAACACCGCCAAACAGGACAGCACGAATCCGAAGTGGAAATCAACGGTAATGTGTGTTTGTGTGTGTGTGTGTTTTTTTCTGTTTTCGCAGTACTTCACAAACAGTTCTCGAAGACTGCGAAACGCTTTTTTTAATGTTCTACCCTTTTCTTCTTTTCTATCTTCACTTGCTGGGTTGCTTTTGTTTTCTCCGTGTTATTTTTATTTTTCCTGCCTAGAAGCTGCTTTCTGTTTCGCTTAATCTTTTATTCCACCCTTTTTTTTTTGTTTTCTTGAAGGAAAAAAGCATTTTAAGGCTTGCCCATCTTTCTCCTTAATGCAGACTGCAATTCTGCCACGCTGTCTCACCTTGAGTTTACACCTTGCAATCTATTACTGAGAACTAAATTTTCCTTCACCACCACACTGTCGGTGAATTTTCACTTCCATTATCTGCCTTGTTCCATTTCAAAACTTCAATTTTTACTATGAACACCAGTTTAGTGCTGGCGGCTTGTTAGATATTTCGCTGTCCCACTAGTTGCAAAAGCTTACCAAAAACCTAGCTCGTTTCGTTCACATCACTAGTTGGCGTTACTGTGTATGAATTTTGATCGTTAGAACCTTTGCTAAAAGTTACCATTTCCTTACTTTTTAATGCACTTCATTTCACCATCCAATTTGCAACTTTTCCCCGTGTTGCTTTCGTTTGTGAGTTGGGAGTAAAATCAATTTAAATGGAAATTGAAACCTTTTCGATGTGAACAACAACACGATGGCGTAAATTATTGATTGTTCCCGATATTCCAAACTCACAAAATCCTTTATGTTTGATGTATTTCCTTAGAATTATTCAATTACATTCGAGAATGCGAATAGAATCTAGTCAGAAGTTGTAATAGACAACCTGACCTGAGATGCTGTTCCATGTATAGCGAGTTTGCTTGTGTCGAGCAGTTTAAAGGCTCAATCATAAACTCCTGGTCACGGCACCAAAAGTCCATTCCCAAGATGTAAAGGAAAAAGTCTCCAATAGTCTAAACTGACTCTACAATACCATCAACATGAATAAAGATAGTTTAATTAGATTGTTGGTCGGTTTGAACTAAAGGCAGCGCTTTCTTCTTATACAAATATTTACCCTACCGTGCAAAAACAACAGAAGGAATTGTTTTCTTCACTACCTGCGAAGTACTACACCACAAAACCCATCAAATCCAGTCGAAGTACGTTCCATTTTTCATAATTGCTCCCGTTTTACAGCACCAGCTCTCCGGTGCTCTTTGTCTTCTCATATAGATCGTACGCAGGTAGACGCGTACAGTGCCCGAACGCTTATGGCTCTCACGGCTCTTGGGACAGACAGTTTGTGGAGATGGTTATGAAAATTAAAAAATCACCATGTACATCTTTTTACCAGAGTGCTCCGCACCGTATTCGTCGGGAATGCTGATGAAGGCTAATTATTTTACATTTCATCATACGTTCCTGTGCACTCTTGTACCTTGACGGCGGTGGCCAAGCTCCTGCGCTTGTGTGTATCTCTATCTCCGCAACAAGAAAAATGGTTCGTCGTTTGAAGCATGATGTTGGATGCTTCATCTTTCTTGTTTTTTTTTTTTGCCTTGGTTTTGACAAACGCGCATAAATCAACCTTTTGCCAAGTGCACCATCGTTTGAAGCAGTTGATGGCTTTGATACCCACCACTACCACACGCCACTCCCAGCCGTATTCTCAACTCAACGCATATCTGTACATCGCATATTCCGGGCACAGGCAGCACAAGCGAACGGTATAAATAAGGTGCGCGGTAAAACACGTCGCAGGTTCTCGGTGTGAGCGAAAACGTTAAATCGTCCGCCAGCAAAGCAATGGCGGCAGCGGCGACGACGACGACGACGACGACGGAGTGGTTTGTAATCTCACCGCGTTAACAAAAACCTTGCAGCAACAGCAGCAGATTGTGAGGAAGGAACACTTCCCACACCGCTTTGACGAACGCAGCTAGCAGCAGCTCCCTCTCGCGGCAAAACCGGACGCACCGCGAGACTCTCTGAGTCGCGACCGAGCCGTTGTCGTCCTCGTAAGCTGTCATGTTCAATTTCCCAATAGACCCTCTCTCCCACCGGTAGGAAGAGGAAACACTCGTCTTTGGGTTCTTCTGCTTCTTTCTTTTGCCTCGTCTATCTTCGGCTCTTCACCAAACTGTCGGAGTGACTGCCTGTTCCTCCTGTGCGTGCAGTCTCTTATCTTTGCGTTCGTTTTTTATTCTGCTGTCTTCTTCCTCTTCTTCGCCACCTCCTTCAATGCAGAGGTAAACGGCCGTGCAGACAATATACAGTGAGTTGTCTAAGTATCCTTCTCGCACATCTCCTCCTCCTGGGACAAGAGAATAATGGTGACGGGCGAACGTGTCGGGCTTATCTTATCTACGCCGCTGCCGTTGTTGCAGTGCAGCTACGAGCACACGATGTTAATACGCCCCCACCTGCACCGATAAGGATCTCCTGCATTCTACGGGCAGACGCGTCCAAGGTAAGAGGAACTCATTTTTCACTGCGCCAGGGTGAACCACCCACCAGAGACTTGCCTACGATCCAGCAGAAAGATGAAACCTCACACCCCGCCCTGTCTGTGTGTTGCGATTCAACGTTCCGTTCGTTCCGGCAAAGAATTAAATTGAATTAAAGCACAGCAATGTTGTTGTGCCTGCAGTCTTGTGCAAGGGGCAACATACACATTTCGCAAATGAAAATTATTTCATTAACATTCCCGGCGGGCTTAAATAATGTTTGAGCCAGGCTGTGGTGCTTGATGTAAACATTCTTGGAGATTTATAAATTGTGTAGGAGATGGAAAAATTAAATTACAATAAAAAAAGATTCACTTTGACCCTTTCGTTTGATGTGATCGTCTGTTAGTCGTTTTGCTCTAAATTGCTCTAATACTGAGATCCTATTTTGAAAGTTGCGATTCACTTTTGGGTCGTATTAATACAGTGTAAGCTTACTACAAGCTTAGGAGCTCCCTCTCGCGGCAAAAAAAAAGTTAAAAAAAGCAATTAGTCGCCGTTTCGGACACATTGAGTTTTAAAAGCGTCTCAAAATGCTATTCCTTTACCACTCTGAATGTCTATTTGTTGATTTGCGTACACACAATGACTACCAAGTTCCAATCGTAGGCTACAACTTCCTTTTAGGTTGCCATAGCCAATGCCATGACTCTTCGCATAAACCTCCAACCCTGACTGATACTGATCCCTCTATATGCCCGTAATAACAACTTGGTCATCTTAATCAAATTCCAAGGATCAATAAAAGGTTAAAAAACTGCAAAAGCATCAAATTTGACCATTAAATTAAACTTCTAGCGCTTCAAATGTTACATCGTCTATCGATTATGTTCCATTGGTCTGTAACTTTTCGGTAACCTTGACCCGTACCCTGGTTTTAGGACTGATACGGGGCGCTCCGTAGGTAGTCCAGTGCAGCCAAAAAGGGATCGATCGAAATGGGCCATAATGTTCGGCCGTAGCCTCGATAAAAAGATTTATTCGATCGGAAAAGAAGAGCAAAAATAAGCCTCTCTGCTAGCCGCTTTCCACTATCTGTAGAATAGCATCCGAAAAATGCGTACCATTGGCGTTCTTAATCAAATTAATTGGACCATCTTGAACCTTTACAAGCGTAAGAATTTGGACCCATCTCTTACATCTGCCCCCGCTTCGTATAGAAATGTGTTGCAAGACCATAATCCTTAGAATTGGACTATTCTCAATTGTGGTTAGATGGAGCTACTTTTAAGTCCACTTCTTCGACACAGTTTTTTTCCTTCTTCCAGGAAAATCTGGGAAAATCCATTCCATGGATTTGTGTTATTATAAGCTGTCCCTTCAGACACTATGGACCACTGTCAGTTCTGGATGGTTGTGGTTTTCGGGATACTACGTGCAACAGCAGTTCCCTCACTCTCGCCACAACCAATGCTAGTAACATAAAATTAAACCCAACACACCCGCACACTTTATTAAGAAATAATTGAGACGGTCGAAACGCAGACCGACTGTGTGGAATAGTAACCAAACCGGCGTAACAAAAAAAAACCCAATCCCTCTAGAGGGTGGCATTAATCACTACGTGAACGATCCCACCTTGGACCATACGCAAGGCGCCCCTGTCGGAATCCTTCTTCAATCACGGACGTCCGCCCCCGCGCGCAGTAAAATTGGCTGCCACCGTTCCAGAAAGGGATTTAGGCGCACCATACGATTCTCAACCTCTTCAATGCCCTGTTTTATGTCCCTCCCCGGTTACGAACAACAGCTCATTTAAATTTAATCAGCTCAAATCGGT
>NW_024428398.1:0-30022 GCF_017562075.2 Anopheles merus | reverse complement strand
TTCTGCGATTTTCGCAAACACTTCTGCGATTTTCGCAAACACTTCTGCGATTTCGCAAACACTTCTGCGATTTTCGCAAACACTTCTGCGATTTTCGCAAACACTTCTGCGATTTTCGCAAAAACTTCTGCGATTTTCGCAAAAACTTCTGCGATTTTCGCAAAAACTTCTGCGATTTTCGCAAAACTTCTGCGATTTTCGCAAACACTTCTGCGATTTTCGCAAACACTTCTGCGATTTTCGCAAACACTTCTGCGATTTTCGCAAACACTTCTGCGATTTTCGCAAACACTTCGTTCTGCGATTTTCGCAAACACTTCTGCGATTTTCGCAAACACTTCTGCGATTTTCGCAAAACCTTCTGCGATTTTCGCAAACACTTCTGCGATTTTCGCAAACACTTCTGCGATTTTCGCAAACACTTCTGCGATTTTCGCAAAAACTTCTGCGATTTTCGCAAACACTTCTGCGATTTTCGCAAAACCTTCTGCGATTTTCGCAAAAACTTCTGCGATTTTCGCAAACACTTCTGCGATTTTCGCAAAACACTTCTGCGATTTTCGCAAAACACTTCTGCGATTTTCGCAAACACTTCTGCGATTTTCGCAAACACTTCTGCGATTTTCGCAAACACTTCTGCGATTTTCGCAAACACTTCTGCGATTTTCGCAAAAACTTCTGCGATTTTTCGCAAAAACTTCTGCGATTTTCGCAAACACTTCTGCGATTTTCGCAAACACTTCTGCGATTTTCGCCAAAAACTTCTGCGATTTTCGCAAACACTTCTGCGATTTTCGCAAACACTTCTGCGATTTTCGCAAACACTTCTGCGATTTTCGCAAACACTTCTGCGATTTCGCAAAAACTTCTGCGATTTTCGCAAACACTTCTGCGATTTCGCAAACACTTCTGCGATTTTCGCAAACACTTCTGCGATTTTCGCAAACACTTCTGCGATTTTCGCAAACACTTCTGCGATTTTCGCAAACACTTCTGCGATTTCGCAAACACTTCTGCGATTTTCGCAAACACTTTGCGATTTTCGCAAAACTTCTGCGATTTTCGCAAAACACTTCTGCGATTTTCGCAAACACTTCTGCGATTTTCGCAAACACTTCTGCGATTTTCGCAAACACTTCTGCGATTTTCGCAAACACTTCTGCGATTTTCGCAAAACTTCTGCGATTTTCGCAAACACTTCTGCGATTTTCGCAAACACTTCTGCGATTTTCGCAAACACTTCTGCGATTTTCGCAAACACTTCTGCGATTTTCGCAAACACTTCTGCGATTTTCGCAAAAACTTCTGCGATTTTCGCAAACACTTCTGCGATTTTCGCAAACACTTCTGCGATTTTCGCAAAACACTTCTGCGATTTTCGCAAAAACTTCTGCGATTTTCGCAAAAACTTCTGCGATTTTCGCAAACAATTCTGCGATTTTCGCAAACACTTCTGCGATTTTCGCAAACACTTCTGCGATTTTCGCAAACACTTCTGCGATTTTCGCAAACATTCTGCGATTTTCGCAAACACTTCTGCGATTTTCGCAAACACTTCTGCGATTTTCGCAAAACTTCTTGATTTTCGCAAAACACTTCTGCGATTTTCGCAAACACTTCTGCGATTTTCGCAAAACTTCTGCGATTTTCGCAAAACTTCTGCGATTTTCGCAAACACTTCTGCGATTTTCGCAAAACACTTCTGCGATTTTCGCAAAACTTCTGCGATTTTCGCAAAACACTCTGCGATTTTCGCAAAACACTTCTGCGATTTTCGCAAAACTTCTGCGATTTTCGCAAACACTTCTGCGATTTTCGCAAACACTTCTGCGATTTTCGCAAACACTTCTGCGATTTTCGCAAAAACTTCTGCGATTTTCGCAAACACTTCTGCGATTTTCGCAAACACTTCTGCGATTTTCGCAAACACTTCTGCGATTTTCGCAAAACTTCTGCGATTTTCGCAAAACACTTCTGCGATTTTCGCAAACACTTCTGCGATTTTCGCAAACACTTCTGCGATTTTCGCAAACACTTCTGCGATTTTCGCAAAAACTTCTGCGATTTTCGCAAAACACTTCTGCGATTTTCGCAAACACTTCTGCGATTTTCGCAAACACTTCTGCGATTTTCGCAAACACTTCTGCGATTTTCGCAAACACTTCTGCGATTTTCGCAAAAACTTCTGCGATTTTCGCAAACACTTCTGCGATTTTCGCAAACACTTCTGCGATTTTCGCAAACACTTCTGCGATTTTCGCAAACACTTCTGCGATTTTCGCAAACATTCTGCGATTTTCGCAAACACTTCTGCGATTTTCGCAAACACTTCTGCGATTTTCGCAAACACTTCTGCGATTTTCGCAAACACTTCTGCGATTTTCGCAAACACTTCTGCGATTTTCGCAAACACTTCTGCGATTTTCGCAAACACTTCTGCGATTTTCGCAAACACTTCTGCGATTTTCGCAAACACTTCTGCGATTTTCGCAAACACTTCTGCGATTTTCGCAAACACTTCTGCGATTTTCGCAAACACTTCTGCGATTTTCGCAAACACTTCTGCGATTTTCGCAAACACTTCTGCGATTTTCGCAAACACTTCTGCGATTTTCGCAAACACTTCTGCGATTTTCGCAAAACACTTCTGCGATTTTCGCAAACACTTCTGCGATTTTCGCAAACACTTCTGCGATTTTCGCAAACACTTCTGCGATTTTCGCAAACACTTCTGCGATTTTCGCAAACACTTCTGCGATTTTCGCAAACACTTCTGCGATTTTCGCAAACACTTCTGCGATTTTCGCAAACACTTCTGCGATTTTCGCAAACACTTCTGCGATTTTCGCAAACACTTCTGCGATTTTCGCAAACACTTCTGCGATTTTCGCAAACACTTCTGCGATTTTCGCAAACACTTCTGCGATTTTCGCAAAACTTCTGCGATTTTCGCAAAAACTTCTGCGATTTTCGCAAACACTTCTGCGATTTTCGCAAACACTTCTGCGATTTTCGCAAACACTTCTGCGATTTTCGCAAAAACTTCTGCGATTTTCGCAAACACTTCTGCGATTTTCGCAAACACTTCTGCGATTTTCGCAAACACTTCTGCGATTTTCGCAAACACTTCTGCGATTTTCGCAAAAACTTCTGCGATTTTCGCAAACACTTCTGCGATTTTCGCAAACACTTCTGCGATTTTCGCAAACACTTCTGCGATTTTCGCAAACACTTCTGCGATTTTCGCAAACACTTCTGCGATTTTCGCAAAAACTTCTGCGATTTTCGCAAACACTTCTGCGATTTTCGCAAACACTTCTGCGATTTTCGCAAACACTTCTGCGATTTTCGCAAACACTTCTGCGATTTTCGCAAACACTTCTGCGATTTTCGCAAACACTTCTGCGATTTTCGCAAACACTTCTGCGATTTTCGCAAACACTTCTGCGATTTTCGCAAAACACTTCTGCGATTTTCGCAAACACTTCTGCGATTTTCGCAAACACTTCTGCGATTTTCGCAAACACTTCTGCGATTTTCGCAAACACTTCTGCGATTTTCGCAAAACTTCTGCGATTTTCGCAAACACTTCTGCGATTTTCGCAAAACACTTCTGCGATTTTCGCAAACACTTCTGCGATTTTCGCAAACACTTCTGCGATTTTCGCAAAAACTTCTGCGATTTTCGCAAACACTTCTGCGATTTTCGCAAACACTTCTGCGATTTTCGCAAACACTTCTGCGATTTTCGCAAACACTTCTGCGATTTTCGCAAACACTTCTGCGATTTTCGCAAACACTTCTGCGATTTCGCAAACACTTCTGCGATTTTCGCAAAACACTTCTGCGATTTTCGCAAAACTTCTGCGATTTCGCAAACACTTCTGCGATTTTCGCAAACACTTCTGCGATTTTCGCAAAACACTTCTGCGATTTTCGCAAACACTTCTGCGATTTTCGCAAACACTTCTGCGATTTTCGCAAACACTTCTGCGATTTTCGCAAACACTTCTGCGATTTTCGCAAACACTTCTGCGATTTTCGCAAACACTTCTGCGATTTTCGCAAACACTTCTGCGATTTTCGCAAACACTTCTGCGATTTTCGCAAACACTTCTGCGATTTTCGCAAACACTTCTGCGATTTTCGCAAAACACTTCTGCGATTTTCGCAAACACTTCTGCGATTTTCGCAAACACTTCTGCGATTTTCGCAAACACTTCTGCGATTTTCGCAAAACACTTCTGCGATTTTCGCAAACACTTCTGCGATTTTCGCAAACACTTCTGCGATTTTCGCAAACACTTCTGCGATTTTCGCAAACACTTCTGCGATTTCGCAAACACTTCTGCGATTTTCGCAAACACTGCGATTTTCGCAAAAACTTCTGCGATTTTCGCAAATACTTCTGCGATTTTCGCAAAAACTTCTGCGATTTTCGCAAACCTTCTGCGATTTTCGCAAACACTTCTGCGATTTTCGCAAAACACTTCTGCGATTTTCGCAAACACTTCTGCGATTTTCGCAAACACTTCTGCGATTTTCGCAAACACTTCTGCGATTTTCGCAAAACACTTCTGCGATTTTCGCAAACACTTCTGCGATTTTCGCAAACACTTCTGCGATTTTCGCAAAACTTCTGCGATTTTCGCAAACACTTCTGCGATTTTCGCAAACACTTCTGCGATTTTCGCAAACACTTCTGCGATTTTCGCAAACACTTCTGCGATTTTCGCAAACACTTCTGCGATTTTCGCAAACACTTCTGCGATTTTCGCAAACACTTCTGCGATTTTCGCAAAACACTTCTGCGATTTTCGCAAACACTTCTGCGATTTTCGCAAACATTCTGCGATTTTCGCAAACACTTCTGCGATTTTCGCAAACACTTCTGCGATTTTCGCAAACACTTCTGCGATTTCGCAAACACTTCTGCGATTTTCGCAAACACTTCTGCGATTTTCGCAAACACTTCTGCGATTTTCGCAAACACTTCTGCGATTTTCGCAAACACTTCTGCGATTTTCGCAAACACTTCTGCGATTTTCGCAAACACTTCTGCGATTTTCGCAAACACTTCTGCGATTTTCGCAAACACTTCTGCGATTTTCGCAAACACTTCTGCGATTTTCGCAAACACTTCTGCGATTTTCGCAAACACTTCTGCGATTTTCGCAAACACTTCTGCGATTTTCGCAAAACAAATTCTGCGATTTTCGCAAAACACTTCTGCGATTTTCGCAAACACTTCTGCGATTTTCGCAAACACTTCTGCGATTTTCGCAAACACTTCTGCGATTTTCGCAAACACTTCTGCGATTTCGCAAACACTTCTGCGATTTTCGCAAAACACTTCTGCGATTTTCGCAAACACTTCTGCGATTTTCGCAAACACTTCTGCGATTTTCGCAAACACTTCTGCGATTTTCGCAAACACTTCTGCGATTTTCGCAAACACTTCTGCGATTTTCGCAAACACTTCTGCGATTTTCGCAAACACTTCTGCGATTTTCGCAAACACTTCTGCGATTTTCGCAAACACTTCTGCGATTTTCGCAAACACTTCTGCGATTTTCGCAAACACTTCTGCGATTTTCGCAAACACTTCTGCGATTTTCGCAAACACTTCTGCGATTTTCGCAAACACTTCTGCGATTTTCGCAAACACTTCTGCGATTTTCGCAAACACTTCTGCGATTTTCGCAAAACTTCTGCGATTTTCGCAAACACTTCTGCGATTTTCGCAAACACTTCTGCGATTTTCGCAAACACTTCTGCGATTTTCGCAAACACTTCTGCGATTTTCGCAAACACTTCTGCGATTTTCGCAAACACTTCTGCGATTTTCGCAAACACTTCTGCGATTTTCGCAAACACTTCTGCGATTTTCGCAAACACTTCTGCGATTTTCGCAAACACTTCTGCGATTTTCGCAAACACTTCTGCGATTTTCGCAAACACTTCTGCGATTTTCGCAAACACTTCTGCGATTTTCGCAAACACTTCTGCGATTTTCGCAAACACTTCTGCGATTTTCGCAAACACTTCTGCGATTTTCGCAAACACTTCTGCGATTTTCGCAAACACTTCTGCGATTTTCGCAAACACTTCTGCGATTTTCGCAAACACTTCTGCGATTTTCGCAAACACTTCTGCGATTTTCGCAAACACTTCTGCGATTTTCGCAAACACTTCTGCGATTTTCGCAAACACTTCTGCGATTTTCGCAAACACTTCTGCGATTTTCGCAAACACTTCTGCGATTTTCGCAAACACTTCTGCGATTTTCGCAAAACACTTCTGCGATTTTCGCAAACACTTCTGCGATTTTCGCAAACACTTCTGCGATTTTCGCAAACACTTCTGCGATTTTCGCAAACACTTCTGCGATTTTCGCAAACACTTCTGCGATTTTCGCAAACACTTCTGCGATTTTCGCAAACACTTCTGCGATTTTCGCAAACACTTCTGCGATTTTCGCAAACACTTCTGCGATTTTCGCAAACACTTCTGCGATTTTCGCAAACACTTCTGCGATTTTCGCAAACACTTCTGCGATTTTCGCAAACACTTCTGCGATTTTCGCAAACACTTCTGCGATTTTCGCAAACACTTCTGCGATTTTCGCAAACACTTCTGCGATTTTCGCAAACACTTCTGCGATTTTCGCAAACACTTCTGCGATTTTCGCAAACACTTCTGCGATTTTCGCAAACACTTCTGCGATTTTCGCAAACACTTCTGCGATTTTCGCAAACACTTCTGCGATTTTCGCAAACACTTCTGCGATTTTCGCAAACACTTCTGCGATTTTCGCAAACACTTCTGCGATTTTCGCAAACACTTCTGCGATTTTCGCAAACACTTCTGCGATTTTCGCAAACACTTCTGCGATTTTCGCAAAACACTTCTGCGATTTTCGCAAACACTTCTGCGATTTTCGCAAACACTTCTGCGATTTTCGCAAACACTTCTGCGATTTTCGCAAAAACTTCTGCGATTTTCGCAAAACACTTCTGCGATTTTCGCAAACACTTCTGCGATTTTCGCAAACACTTCTGCGATTTTCGCAAACACTTCTGCGATTTTCGCAAACACTTCTGCGATTTTCGCAAACACTTCTGCGATTTTCGCAAACACTTCTGCGATTTTCGCAAACACTTCTGCGATTTTCGCAAACACTTCTGCGATTTTCGCAAACACTTCTGCGATTTTCGCAAACACTTCTGCGATTTTCGCAAACACTTCTGCGATTTTCGCAAACACTTCTGCGATTTTCGCAAACACTTCTGCGATTTTCGCAAACACTTCTGCGATTTTCGCAAACACTTCTGCGATTTTCGCAAACACTTCTGCGATTTTCGCAAACACTTCTGCGATTTTCGCAAAACACTTCTGCGATTTTCGCAAACACTTCTGCGATTTTCGCAAACACTTCTGCGATTTTCGCAAAAACTTCTGCGATTTTCGCAAACACTTCTGCGATTTTCGCAAACACTTCTGCGATTTTCGCAAACACTTCTGCGATTTTCGCAAACACTTCTGCGATTTTCGCAAACACTTCTGCGATTTTCGCAAACACTTCTGCGATTTTCGCAAACACTTCTGCGATTTTCGCAAACACTTCTGCGATTTTCGCAAACACTTCTGCGATTTTCGCAAACACTTCTGCGATTTTCGCAAACACTTCTGCGATTTTCGCAAAAACTTCTGCGATTTTCGCAAACACTTCTGCGATTTTCGCAAACACTTCTGCGATTTTCGCAAACACTTCTGCGATTTTCGCAAACACTTCTGCGATTTTCGCAAACACTTCTGCGATTTTCGCAAACACTTCTGCGATTTTCGCAAACACTTCTGCGATTTTCGCAAACACTTCTGCGATTTTCGCAAACACTTCTGCGATTTTCGCAAACACTTCTGCGATTTTCGCAAACACTTCTGCGATTTTCGCAAAACACTTCTGCGATTTTCGCAAACACTTCTGCGATTTTCGCAAACACTTCTGCGATTTTCGCAAACACTTCTGCGATTTTCGCAAACACTTCTGCGATTTTCGCAAACACTTCTGCGATTTTCGCAAACACTTCTGCGATTTTCGCAAACACTTCTGCGATTTTCGCAAACACTTCTGCGATTTTCGCAAACACTTCTGCGATTTTCGCAAACACTTCTGCGATTTTCGCAAACACTTCTGCGATTTTCGCAAACACTTCTGCGATTTTCGCAAACACTTCTGCGATTTTCGCAAACACTTCTGCGATTTTCGCAAACACTTCTGCGATTTTCGCAAACACTTCTGCGATTTTCGCAAACACTTCTGCGATTTTCGCAAACACTTCTGCGATTTTCGCAAACACTTCTGCGATTTTCGCAAACACTTCTGCGATTTTCGCAAACACTTCTGCGATTTTCGCAAACACTTCTGCGATTTTCGCAAAAACTTCTGCGATTTTCGCAAACACTTCTGCGATTTTCGCAAACACTTCTGCGATTTTCGCAAACACTTCTGCGATTTTCGCAAACACTTCTGCGATTTTCGCAAACACTTCTGCGATTTTCGCAAACACTTCTGCGATTTTCGCAAACACTTCTGCGATTTTCGCAAACACTTCTGCGATTTTCGCAAACACTTCTGCGATTTTCGCAAACACTTCTGCGATTTTCGCAAACACTTCTGCGATTTTCGCAAAAACTTCTGCGATTTTCGCAAACACTTCTGCGATTTTCGCAAACACTTCTGCGATTTTCGCAAACACTTCTGCGATTTTCGCAAACACTTCTGCGATTTTCGCAAACACTTCTGCGATTTTCGCAAACACTTCTGCGATTTTCGCAAACACTTCTGCGATTTTCGCAAACACTTCTGCGATTTTCGCAAACACTTCTGCGATTTTCGCAAACACTTCTGCGATTTTCGCAAACACTTCTGCGATTTTCGCAAACACTTCTGCGATTTTCGCAAACACTTCTGCGATTTTCGCAAACACTTCTGCGATTTTCGCAAACACTTCTGCGATTTTCGCAAACACTTCTGCGATTTTCGCAAAAACTTCTGCGATTTTCGCAAACACTTCTGCGATTTTCGCAAACACTTCTGCGATTTTCGCAAACACTTCTGCGATTTTCGCAAACACTTCTGCGATTTTCGCAAACACTTCTGCGATTTTCGCAAACACTTCTGCGATTTTCGCAAACACTTCTGCGATTTTCGCAAACACTTCTGCGATTTTCGCAAACACTTCTGCGATTTTCGCAAACACTTCTGCGATTTTCGCAAACACTTCTGCGATTTTCGCAAACACTTCTGCGATTTTCGCAAACACTTCTGCGATTTTCGCAAACACTTCTGCGATTTTCGCAAACACTTCTGCGATTTTCGCAAACACTTCTGCGATTTTCGCAAACACTTCTGCGATTTTCGCAAACACTTCTGCGATTTTCGCAAACACTTCTGCGATTTTCGCAAACACTTCTGCGATTTTCGCAAACACTTCTGCGATTTTCGCAAACACTTCTGCGATTTTCGCAAACACTTCTGCGATTTTCGCAAACACTTCTGCGATTTTCGCAAACACTTCTGCGATTTTCGCAAACACTTCTGCGATTTTCGCAAACACTTCTGCGATTTTCGCAAACACTTCTGCGATTTTCGCAAACACTTCTGCGATTTTCGCAAACACTTCTGCGATTTTCGCAAACACTTCTGCGATTTTCGCAAACACTTCTGCGATTTTCGCAAACACTTCTGCGATTTTCGCAAACACTTCTGCGATTTTCGCAAACACTTCTGCGATTTTCGCAAACACTTCTGCGATTTTCGCAAACACTTCTGCGATTTTCGCAAACACTTCTGCGATTTTCGCAAACACTTCTGCGATTTTCGCAAACACTTCTGCGATTTTCGCAAACACTTCTGCGATTTTCGCAAACACTTCTGCGATTTTCGCAAACACTTCTGCGATTTTCGCAAACACTTCTGCGATTTTCGCAAACACTTCTGCGATTTTCGCAAACACTTCTGCGATTTTCGCAAACACTTCTGCGATTTTCGCAAACACTTCTGCGATTTTCGCAAACACTTCTGCGATTTTCGCAAACACTTCTGCGATTTTCGCAAACACTTCTGCGATTTTCGCAAACACTTCTGCGATTTTCGCAAACACTTCTGCGATTTTCGCAAACACTTCTGCGATTTTCGCAAACACTTCTGCGATTTTCGCAAACACTTCTGCGATTTTCGCAAACACTTCTGCGATTTTCGCAAACACTTCTGCGATTTTCGCAAACACTTCTGCGATTTTCGCAAACACTTCTGCGATTTTCGCAAACACTTCTGCGATTTTCGCAAACACTTCTGCGATTTTCGCAAACACTTCTGCGATTTTCGCAAACACTTCTGCGATTTTCGCAAACACTTCTGCGATTTTCGCAAACACTTCTGCGATTTTCGCAAACACTTCTGCGATTTTCGCAAACACTTCTGCGATTTTCGCAAACACTTCTGCGATTTTCGCAAACACTTCTGCGATTTTCGCAAACACTTCTGCGATTTTCGCAAACACTTCTGCGATTTTCGCAAACACTTCTGCGATTTTCGCAAACACTTCTGCGATTTTCGCAAACACTTCTGCGATTTTCGCAAACACTTCTGCGATTTTCGCAAACACTTCTGCGATTTTCGCAAACACTTCTGCGATTTTCGCAAACACTTCTGCGATTTTCGCAAACACTTCTGCGATTTTCGCAAACACTTCTGCGATTTTCGCAAACACTTCTGCGATTTTCGCAAACACTTCTGCGATTTTCGCAAACACTTCTGCGATTTTCGCAAACACTTCTGCGATTTTCGCAAACACTTCTGCGATTTTCGCAAACACTTCTGCGATTTTCGCAAACACTTCTGCGATTTTCGCAAACACTTCTGCGATTTTCGCAAACACTTCTGCGATTTTCGCAAACACTTCTGCGATTTTCGCAAACACTTCTGCGATTTTCGCAAACACTTCTGCGATTTTCGCAAACACTTCTGCGATTTTCGCAAACACTTCTGCGATTTTCGCAAACACTTCTGCGATTTTCGCAAACACTTCTGCGATTTTCGCAAACACTTCTGCGATTTTCGCAAACACTTCTGCGATTTTCGCAAACACTTCTGCGATTTTCGCAAACACTTCTGCGATTTTCGCAAACACTTCTGCGATTTTCGCAAACACTTCTGCGATTTTCGCAAACACTTCTGCGATTTTCGCAAACACTTCTGCGATTTTCGCAAACACTTCTGCGATTTTCGCAAACACTTCTGCGATTTTCGCAAACACTTCTGCGATTTTCGCAAACACTTCTGCGATTTTCGCAAACACTTCTGCGATTTTCGCAAACACTTCTGCGATTTTCGCAAACACTTCTGCGATTTTCGCAAACACTTCTGCGATTTTCGCAAACACTTCTGCGATTTTCGCAAACACTTCTGCGATTTTCGCAAACACTTCTGCGATTTTCGCAAACACTTCTGCGATTTTCGCAAACACTTCTGCGATTTTCGCAAACACTTCTGCGATTTTCGCAAACACTTCTGCGATTTTCGCAAACACTTCTGCGATTTTCGCAAACACTTCTGCGATTTTCGCAAACACTTCTGCGATTTTCGCAAACACTTCTGCGATTTTCGCAAACACTTCTGCGATTTTCGCAAACACTTCTGCGATTTTCGCAAACACTTCTGCGATTTTCGCAAACACTTCTGCGATTTTCGCAAACACTTCTGCGATTTTCGCAAACACTTCTGCGATTTTCGCAAACACTTCTGCGATTTTCGCAAACACTTCTGCGATTTTCGCAAACACTTCTGCGATTTTCGCAAACACTTCTGCGATTTTCGCAAACACTTCTGCGATTTTCGCAAACACTTCTGCGATTTTCGCAAACACTTCTGCGATTTTCGCAAACACTTCTGCGATTTTCGCAAACACTTCTGCGATTTTCGCAAACACTTCTGCGATTTTCGCAAACACTTCTGCGATTTTCGCAAACACTTCTGCGATTTTCGCAAACACTTCTGCGATTTTCGCAAACACTTCTGCGATTTTCGCAAACACTTCTGCGATTTTCGCAAACACTTCTGCGATTTTCGCAAACACTTCTGCGATTTTCGCAAACACTTCTGCGATTTTCGCAAACACTTCTGCGATTTTCGCAAACACTTCTGCGATTTTCGCAAACACTTCTGCGATTTTCGCAAACACTTCTGCGATTTTCGCAAACACTTCTGCGATTTTCGCAAACACTTCTGCGATTTTCGCAAACACTTCTGCGATTTTCGCAAACACTTCTGCGATTTTCGCAAACACTTCTGCGATTTTCGCAAACACTTCTGCGATTTTCGCAAACACTTCTGCGATTTTCGCAAACACTTCTGCGATTTTCGCAAACACTTCTGCGATTTTCGCAAACACTTCTGCGATTTTCGCAAACACTTCTGCGATTTTCGCAAACACTTCTGCGATTTTCGCAAACACTTCTGCGATTTTCGCAAACACTTCTGCGATTTTCGCAAACACTTCTGCGATTTTCGCAAACACTTCTGCGATTTTCGCAAACACTTCTGCGATTTTCGCAAACACTTCTGCGATTTTCGCAAACACTTCTGCGATTTTCGCAAACACTTCTGCGATTTTCGCAAACACTTCTGCGATTTTCGCAAACACTTCTGCGATTTTCGCAAACACTTCTGCGATTTTCGCAAACACTTCTGCGATTTTCGCAAACACTTCTGCGATTTTCGCAAACACTTCTGCGATTTTCGCAAACACTTCTGCGATTTTCGCAAACACTTCTGCGATTTTCGCAAACACTTCTGCGATTTTCGCAAACACTTCTGCGATTTTCGCAAACACTTCTGCGATTTTCGCAAACACTTCTGCGATTTTCGCAAACACTTCTGCGATTTTCGCAAACACTTCTGCGATTTTCGCAAACACTTCTGCGATTTTCGCAAACACTTCTGCGATTTTCGCAAACACTTCTGCGATTTTCGCAAACACTTCTGCGATTTTCGCAAACACTTCTGCGATTTTCGCAAACACTTCTGCGATTTTCGCAAAACTTCTGCGATTTTCGCAAACACTTCTGCGATTTTCGCAAACACTTCTGCGATTTTCGCAAACACTTCTGCGATTTTCGCAAACACTTCTGCGATTTTCGCAAACACTTCTGCGATTTTCGCAAACACTTCTGCGATTTTCGCAAACACTTCTGCGATTTTCGCAAACACTTCTGCGATTTTCGCAAACACTTCTGCGATTTTCGCAAACACTTCTGCGATTTTCGCAAACACTTCTGCGATTTTCGCAAACACTTCTGCGATTTTCGCAAACACTTCTGCGATTTTCGCAAACACTTCTGCGATTTTCGCAAACACTTCTGCGATTTTCGCAAACACTTCTGCGATTTTCGCAAACACTTCTGCGATTTTCGCAAACACTTCTGCGATTTTCGCAAACACTTCTGCGATTTTCGCAAACACTTCTGCGATTTTCGCAAACACTTCTGCGATTTTCGCAAACACTTCTGCGATTTTCGCAAACACTTCTGCGATTTTCGCAAACACTTCTGCGATTTTCGCAAACACTTCTGCGATTTTCGCAAACACTTCTGCGATTTTCGCAAACACTTCTGCGATTTTCGCAAACACTTCTGCGATTTTCGCAAACACTTCTGCGATTTTCGCAAACACTTCTGCGATTTTCGCAAACACTTCTGCGATTTTCGCAAACACTTCTGCGATTTTCGCAAACACTTCTGCGATTTTCGCAAACACTTCTGCGATTTTCGCAAACACTTCTGCGATTTTCGCAAACACTTCTGCGATTTTCGCAAACACTTCTGCGATTTTCGCAAACACTTCTGCGATTTTCGCAAACACTTCTGCGATTTTCGCAAACACTTCTGCGATTTTCGCAAACACTTCTGCGATTTTCGCAAACACTTCTGCGATTTTCGCAAACACTTCTGCGATTTTCGCAAACACTTCTGCGATTTTCGCAAACACTTCTGCGATTTTCGCAAACACTTCTGCGATTTTCGCAAACACTTCTGCGATTTTCGCAAACACTTCTGCGATTTTCGCAAACACTTCTGCGATTTTCGCAAACACTTCTGCGATTTTCGCAAACACTTCTGCGATTTTCGCAAACACTTCTGCGATTTTCGCAAACACTTCTGCGATTTTCGCAAACACTTCTGCGATTTTCGCAAACACTTCTGCGATTTTCGCAAACACTTCTGCGATTTTCGCAAACACTTCTGCGATTTTCGCAAACACTTCTGCGATTTTCGCAAACACTTCTGCGATTTTCGCAAAACTTCTGCGATTTTCGCAAACACTTCTGCGATTTTCGCAAACACTTCTGCGATTTTCGCAAACACTTCTGCGATTTTCGCAAAACTTCTGCGATTTTCGCAAACACTTCTGCGATTTTCGCAAACACTTCTGCGATTTTCGCAAACACTTCTGCGATTTTCGCAAACACTTCTGCGATTTTCGCAAACACTTCTGCGATTTTCGCAAACACTTCTGCGATTTTCGCAAACACTTCTGCGATTTTCGCAAACACTTCTGCGATTTTCGCAAACACTTCTGCGATTTTCGCAAACACTTCTGCGATTTTCGCAAACACTTCTGCGATTTTCGCAAACACTTCTGCGATTTTCGCAAACACTTCTGCGATTTTCGCAAACACTTCTGCGATTTTCGCAAACACTTCTGCGATTTTCGCAAACACTTCTGCGATTTTCGCAAACACTTCTGCGATTTTCGCAAACACTTCTGCGATTTTCGCAAACACTTCTGCGATTTTCGCAAACACTTCTGCGATTTTCGCAAACACTTCTGCGATTTTCGCAAACACTTCTGCGATTTTCGCAAAAACTTCTGCGATTTTCGCAAACACTTCTGCGATTTTCGCAAACACTTCTGCGATTTTCGCAAACACTTCTGCGATTTTCGCAAACACTTCTGCGATTTTCGCAAAACTTCTGCGATTTTCGCAAACACTTCTGCGATTTTCGCAAACACTTCTGCGATTTTCGCAAACACTTCTGCGATTTTCGCAAACACTTCTGCGATTTTCGCAAACACTTCTGCGATTTTCGCAAACACTTCTGCGATTTTCGCAAACACTTCTGCGATTTTCGCAAACACTTCTGCGATTTTCGCAAACACTTCTGCGATTTTCGCAAACACTTCTGCGATTTTCGCAAACACTTCTGCGATTTTCGCAAACACTTCTGCGATTTTCGCAAACACTTCTGCGATTTTCGCAAACACTTCTGCGATTTTCGCAAACACTTCTGCGATTTTCGCAAAAACTTCTGCGATTTTCGCAAACACTTCTGCGATTTTCGCAAACACTTCTGCGATTTTCGCAAACACTTCTGCGATTTTCGCAAACACTTCTGCGATTTTCGCAAACACTTCTGCGATTTTCGCAAACACTTCTGCGATTTTCGCAAACACTTCTGCGATTTTCGCAAACACTTCTGCGATTTTCGCAAACACTTCTGCGATTTTCGCAAACACTTCTGCGATTTTCGCAAACACTTCTGCGATTTTCGCAAACACTTCTGCGATTTTCGCAAACACTTCTGCGATTTTCGCAAACACTTCTGCGATTTTCGCAAACACTTCTGCGATTTTCGCAAACACTTCTGCGATTTTCGCAAACACTTCTGCGATTTTCGCAAACACTTCTGCGATTTTCGCAAACACTTCTGCGATTTTCGCAAAACTTCTGCGATTTTCGCAAACACTTCTGCGATTTTCGCAAACACTTCTGCGATTTTCGCAAACACTTCTGCGATTTTCGCAAACACTTCTGCGATTTTCGCAAACACTTCTGCGATTTTCGCAAAAACTTCTGCGATTTTCGCAAACACTTCTGCGATTTTCGCAAACACTTCTGCGATTTTCGCAAACACTTCTGCGATTTTCGCAAACACTTCTGCGATTTTCGCAAAACTTCTGCGATTTTCGCAAACACTTCTGCGATTTTCGCAAACACTTCTGCGATTTTCGCAAACACTTCTGCGATTTTCGCAAACACTTCTGCGATTTTCGCAAACACTTCTGCGATTTTCGCAAACACTTCTGCGATTTTCGCAAACACTTCTGCGATTTTCGCAAACACTTCTGCGATTTTCGCAAACACTTCTGCGATTTTCGCAAACACTTCTGCGATTTTCGCAAACACTTCTGCGATTTTCGCAAACACTTCTGCGATTTTCGCAAACACTTCTGCGATTTTCGCAAACACTTCTGCGATTTTCGCAAACACTTCTGCGATTTTCGCAAACACTTCTGCGATTTTCGCAAACACTTCTGCGATTTTCGCAAACACTTCTGCGATTTTCGCAAACACTTCTGCGATTTTCGCAAACACTTCTGCGATTTTCGCAAACACTTCTGCGATTTTCGCAAACACTTCTGCGATTTTCGCAAACACTTCTGCGATTTTCGCAAAAACTTCTGCGATTTTCGCAAACACTTCTGCGATTTTCGCAAACACTTCTGCGATTTTCGCAAACACTTCTGCGATTTTCGCAAACACTTCTGCGATTTTCGCAAACACTTCTGCGATTTTCGCAAACACTTCTGCGATTTTCGCAAACACTTCTGCGATTTTCGCAAACACTTCTGCGATTTTCGCAAACACTTCTGCGATTTTCGCAAACACTTCTGCGATTTTCGCAAACACTTCTGCGATTTTCGCAAACACTTCTGCGATTTTCGCAAACACTTCTGCGATTTTCGCAAACACTTCTGCGATTTTCGCAAACACTTCTGCGATTTTCGCAAACACTTCTGCGATTTTCGCAAACACTTCTGCGATTTTCGCAAACACTTCTGCGATTTTCGCAAACACTTCTGCGATTTTCGCAAACACTTCTGCGATTTTCGCAAACACTTCTGCGATTTTCGCAAACACTTCTGCGATTTTCGCAAACACTTCTGCGATTTTCGCAAACACTTCTGCGATTTTCGCAAAAACTTCTGCGATTTTCGCAAACACTTCTGCGATTTTCGCAAACACTTCTGCGATTTTCGCAAACACTTCTGCGATTTTCGCAAACACTTCTGCGATTTTCGCAAACACTTCTGCGATTTTCGCAAACACTTCTGCGATTTTCGCAAACACTTCTGCGATTTTCGCAAACACTTCTGCGATTTTCGCAAACACTTCTGCGATTTTCGCAAACACTTCTGCGATTTTCGCAAACACTTCTGCGATTTTCGCAAACACTTCTGCGATTTTCGCAAACACTTCTGCGATTTTCGCAAACACTTCTGCGATTTTCGCAAACACTTCTGCGATTTTCGCAAACACTTCTGCGATTTTCGCAAACACTTCTGCGATTTTCGCAAACACTTCTGCGATTTTCGCAAACACTTCTGCGATTTTCGCAAACACTTCTGCGATTTTCGCAAACACTTCTGCGATTTTCGCAAACACTTCTGCGATTTTCGCAAACACTTCTGCGATTTTCGCAAACACTTCTGCGATTTTCGCAAACACTTCTGCGATTTTCGCAAACACTTCTGCGATTTTCGCAAACACTTCTGCGATTTTCGCAAACACTTCTGCGATTTTCGCAAACACTTCTGCGATTTTCGCAAACACTTCTGCGATTTTCGCAAACACTTCTGCGATTTTCGCAAACACTTCTGCGATTTTCGCAAAAACTTCTGCGATTTTCGCAAACACTTCTGCGATTTTCGCAAACACTTCTGCGATTTTCGCAAACACTTCTGCGATTTTCGCAAACACTTCTGCGATTTTCGCAAACACTTCTGCGATTTTCGCAAACACTTCTGCGATTTTCGCAAACACTTCTGCGATTTTCGCAAACACTTCTGCGATTTTCGCAAACACTTCTGCGATTTTCGCAAACACTTCTGCGATTTTCGCAAACACTTCTGCGATTTTCGCAAACACTTCTGCGATTTTCGCAAACACTTCTGCGATTTTCGCAAACACTTCTGCGATTTTCGCAAACACTTCTGCGATTTTCGCAAACACTTCTGCGATTTTCGCAAACACTTCTGCGATTTTCGCAAACACTTCTGCGATTTTCGCAAACACTTCTGCGATTTTCGCAAACACTTCTGCGATTTTCGCAAACACTTCTGCGATTTTCGCAAACACTTCTGCGATTTTCGCAAACACTTCTGCGATTTTCGCAAACACTTCTGCGATTTTCGCAAACACTTCTGCGATTTTCGCAAACACTTCTGCGATTTTCGCAAACACTTCTGCGATTTTCGCAAACACTTCTGCGATTTTCGCAAACACTTCTGCGATTTTCGCAAACACTTCTGCGATTTTCGCAAACACTTCTGCGATTTTCGCAAACACTTCTGCGATTTTCGCAAACACTTCTGCGATTTTCGCAAACACTTCTGCGATTTTCGCAAACACTTCTGCGATTTTCGCAAACACTTCTGCGATTTTCGCAAACACTTCTGCGATTTTCGCAAACACTTCTGCGATTTTCGCAAACACTTCTGCGATTTTCGCAAACACTTCTGCGATTTTCGCAAACACTTCTGCGATTTTCGCAAACACTTCTGCGATTTTCGCAAACACTTCTGCGATTTTCGCAAAACTTCTGCGATTTTCGCAAACACTTCTGCGATTTTCGCAAACACTTCTGCGATTTTCGCAAAACACTTCTGCGATTTTCGCAAACACTTCTGCGATTTTCGCAAACACTTCTGCGATTTTCGCAAACACTTCTGCGATTTTCGCAAACACTTCTGCGATTTTCGCAAACACTTCTGCGATTTTCGCAAACACTTCTGCGATTTTCGCAAACACTTCTGCGATTTTCGCAAACACTTCTGCGATTTTCGCAAACACTTCTGCGATTTTCGCAAACACTTCTGCGATTTTCGCAAACACTTCTGCGATTTTCGCAAACACTTCTGCGATTTTCGCAAACACTTCTGCGATTTTCGCAAACACTTCTGCGATTTTCGCAAACACTTCTGCGATTTTCGCAAACACTTCTGCGATTTTCGCAAACACTTCTGCGATTTTCGCAAACACTTCTGCGATTTTCGCAAAAACTTCTGCGATTTTCGCAAACACTTCTGCGATTTTCGCAAACACTTCTGCGATTTTCGCAAACACTTCTGCGATTTTCGCAAACACTTCTGCGATTTTCGCAAACACTTCTGCGATTTTCGCAAACACTTCTGCGATTTTCGCAAACACTTCTGCGATTTTCGCAAAACTTCTGCGATTTTCGCAAACACTTCTGCGATTTTCGCAAACACTTCTGCGATTTTCGCAAACACTTCTGCGATTTTCGCAAACACTTCTGCGATTTTCGCAAACACTTCTGCGATTTTCGCAAACACTTCTGCGATTTTCGCAAACACTTCTGCGATTTTCGCAAACACTTCTGCGATTTTCGCAAACACTTCTGCGATTTTCGCAAACACTTCTGCGATTTTCGCAAACACTTCTGCGATTTTCGCAAACACTTCTGCGATTTTCGCAAACACTTCTGCGATTTTCGCAAACACTTCTGCGATTTTCGCAAAACTTCTGCGATTTTCGCAAACACTTCTGCGATTTTCGCAAACACTTCTGCGATTTTCGCAAACACTTCTGCGATTTTCGCAAACACTTCTGCGATTTTCGCAAACACTTCTGCGATTTTCGCAAACACTTCTGCGATTTTCGCAAACACTTCTGCGATTTTCGCAAACACTTCTGCGATTTTCGCAAACACTTCTGCGATTTTCGCAAACACTTCTGCGATTTTCGCAAACACTTCTGCGATTTTCGCAAACACTTCTGCGATTTTCGCAAAACACTTCTGCGATTTTCGCAAACACTTCTGCGATTTTCGCAAACACTTCTGCGATTTTCGCAAACACTTCTGCGATTTTCGCAAACACTTCTGCGATTTTCGCAAACACTTCTGCGATTTTCGCAAACACTTCTGCGATTTTCGCAAACACTTCTGCGATTTTCGCAAACACTTCTGCGATTTTCGCAAACACTTCTGCGATTTTCGCAAACACTTCTGCGATTTTCGCAAACACTTCTGCGATTTTCGCAAACACTTCTGCGATTTTCGCAAACACTTCTGCGATTTTCGCAAACACTTCTGCGATTTTCGCAAACACTTCTGCGATTTTCGCAAACACTTCTGCGATTTTCGCAAACACTTCTGCGATTTTCGCAAACACTTCTGCGATTTTCGCAAACACTTCTGCGATTTTCGCAAACACTTCTGCGATTTTCGCAAACACTTCTGCGATTTTCGCAAACACTTCTGCGATTTTCGCAAACACTTCTGCGATTTTCGCAAACACTTCTGCGATTTTCGCAAACACTTCTGCGATTTTCGCAAACACTTCTGCGATTTTCGCAAACACTTCTGCGATTTTCGCAAACACTTCTGCGATTTTCGCAAACACTTCTGCGATTTTCGCAAACACTTCTGCGATTTTCGCAAACACTTCTGCGATTTTCGCAAACACTTCTGCGATTTTCGCAAACACTTCTGCGATTTTCGCAAACACTTCTGCGATTTTCGCAAACACTTCTGCGATTTTCGCAAACACTTCTGCGATTTTCGCAAACACTTCTGCGATTTTCGCAAACACTTCTGCGATTTTCGCAAACACTTCTGCGATTTTCGCAAACACTTCTGCGATTTTCGCAAACACTTCTGCGATTTTCGCAAACACTTCTGCGATTTTCGCAAACACTTCTGCGATTTTCGCAAACACTTCTGCGATTTTCGCAAACACTTCTGCGATTTTCGCAAACACTTCTGCGATTTTCGCAAACACTTCTGCGATTTTCGCAAACACTTCTGCGATTTTCGCAAACACTTCTGCGATTTTCGCAAACACTTCTGCGATTTTCGCAAACACTTCTGCGATTTTCGCAAACACTTCTGCGATTTTCGCAAACACTTCTGCGATTTTCGCAAACACTTCTGCGATTTTCGCAAACACTTCTGCGATTTTCGCAAACACTTCTGCGATTTTCGCAAACACTTCTGCGATTTTCGCAAAAACTTCTGCGATTTTCGCAAACACTTCTGCGATTTTCGCAAACACTTCTGCGATTTTCGCAAAACTTCTGCGATTTTCGCAAAAACTTCTGCGATTTTCGCAAACACTTCTGCGATTTTCGCAAACACTTCTGCGATTTTCGCAAACACTTCTGCGATTTTCGCAAACACTTCTGCGATTTTCGCAAACACTTCTGCGATTTTCGCAAACACTTCTGCGATTTTCGCAAACACTTCTGCGATTTTCGCAAAACACTTCTGCGATTTTCGCAAACACTTCTGCGATTTTCGCAAAACACTTCTGCGATTTTCGCAAACACTTCTGCGATTTTCGCAAACACTTCTGCGATTTTCGCAAACACTTCTGCGATTTTCGCAAACACTTCTGCGATTTTCGCAAACACTTCTGCGATTTTCGCAAACACTTCTGCGATTTTCGCAAACACTTCTGCGATTTTCGCAAACACTTCTGCGATTTTCGCAAACACTTCTGCGATTTTCGCAAACACTTCTGCGATTTTCGCAAACACTTCTGCGATTTTCGCAAAACTTCTGCGATTTTCGCAAACACTTCTGCGATTTTCGCAAACACTTCTGCGATTTTCGCAAACACTTCTGCGATTTTCGCAAACACTTCTGCGATTTTCGCAAACACTTCTGCGATTTTCGCAAACACTTCTGCGATTTTCGCAAACACTTCTGCGATTTTCGCAAACACTTCTGCGATTTTCGCAAACACTTCTGCGATTTTCGCAAACACTTCTGCGATTTTCGCAAACACTTCTGCGATTTTCGCAAACACTTCTGCGATTTTCGCAAAACTTCTGCGATTTTCGCAAAACTTCTGCGATTTTCGCAAACACTTCTGCGATTTTCGCAAACACTTCTGCGATTTTCGCAAACACTTCTGCGATTTTCGCAAACACTTCTGCGATTTTCGCAAACACTTCTGCGATTTTCGCAAACACTTCTGCGATTTTCGCAAACACTTCTGCGATTTTCGCAAACACTTCTGCGATTTTCGCAAACACTTCTGCGATTTTCGCAAACACTTCTGCGATTTTCGCAAACACTTCTGCGATTTTCGCAAACACTTCTGCGATTTTCGCAAACACTTCTGCGATTTTCGCAAACACTTCTGCGATTTTCGCAAACACTTCTGCGATTTTCGCAAACACTTCTGCGATTTTCGCAAAAACTTCTGCGATTTTCGCAAACACTTCTGCGATTTTCGCAAACACTTCTGCGATTTTCGCAAACACTTCTGCGATTTTCGCAAACACTTCTGCGATTTTCGCAAACACTTCTGCGATTTTCGCAAACACTTCTGCGATTTTCGCAAACACTTCTGCGATTTTCGCAAACACTTCTGCGATTTTCGCAAACACTTCTGCGATTTTCGCAAACACTTCTGCGATTTTCGCAAACACTTCTGCGATTTTCGCAAAACTTCTGCGATTTTCGCAAACACTTCTGCGATTTTCGCAAACACTTCTGCGATTTTCGCAAACACTTCTGCGATTTTCGCAAAACTTCTGCGATTTTCGCAAAACACTTCTGCGATTTTCGCAAAACACTTCTGCGATTTTCGCAAACACTTCTGCGATTTTCGCAAACACTTCTGCGATTTTCGCAAACACTTCTGCGATTTTCGCAAAACACTTCTGCGATTTTCGCAAACACTTCTGCGATTTTCGCAAACACTTCTGCGATTTTCGCAAACACTTCTGCGATTTTCGCAAACACTTCTGCGATTTTCGCAAACACTTCTGCGATTTTCGCAAACACTTCTGCGATTTTCGCAAACACTTCTGCGATTTTCGCAAACACTTCTGCGATTTTCGCAAACACTTCTGCGATTTTCGCAAAACTTCTGCGATTTTCGCAAACACTTCTGCGATTTTCGCAAACACTTCTGCGATTTTCGCAAACACTTCTGCGATTTTCGCAAACACTTCTGCGATTTTCGCAAACACTTCTGCGATTTTCGCAAAACTTCTGCGATTTTCGCAAACACTTCTGCGATTTTCGCAAACACTTCTGCGATTTTCGCAAACACTTCTGCGATTTTCGCAAACACTTCTGCGATTTTCGCAAAACTTCTGCGATTTTCGCAAAACTTCTGCGATTTTCGCCAACTGTTCTGCGATTTTCGCATAAACTTCTGCGATTTTCGCAAAAGCTTCTGCGATTTTCGCAAAAAAATCTGCGATTTTCGCAAACACTTCTGCGATTTTCGCAAAAACTTCTGCGATTTTCGCAAACACTTCTGCGATTTTCGCAAAAACTTCTGCGATTTTCGCAAACACTTCTGCGATTTTCGCAACAACTTCTGCGATTTTCGCAAAAAACTTCTGCGATTTTCGCAAAACACTTCTGCGATTTTCGCAAACACTTCTGCGATTTTCGCAAAAACTTCTGCGATTTTCGCAAACACTTCTGCGATTTTCGCAAAAACTTGTGCGATTTTCGCAAACACTTCTGCGATTTTCGCAAACACTTCTGCGATTTTCGCAAACACTTCTGCGATTTTCGCAAACACTTCTGCGATTTTCGCAAAAACTTCTGCGATTTTCGCAAACACTTCTGCGATTTTCGCAAACACTTCTGCGATTTTCGCAAAACACTTTTTTCTTTTCGTTTGCGATTTTCGCAAACACTTCTGCGATTTTCGCAAACACTTCTGCGATTTTCGCAAAACTTCTGCGATTTTCGCAAACACCTTCTGCGATTTTCGCAAAAACTTCTGCGATTTTCGCAAAAACTTGTGCGATTTTGCAAACACTTCTGCGATTTTCGCAAAACTTCTGCGATTTTCGCAAAACACTTCTGCGATTTTCGCAAAAACTTCTGCGATTTTCGCAAACACTTCTTCTGCGATTTTCGCAAAAGCTTCTGCGATTTCGCAAACACTTCTGCGATTTTCGCAAACACTTCTGCGATTTTCGCAAAAACTTCTGCGATTTTCGCAAAAACTTCTGCGATTTTCGCAAAAACTTTTGCGATTTTCGTAAGTTTTTACGATTTTCGCAGAACGTTCTGCGATTTTTGCAAAACGTTCTGCGATTTTCGCAAAAACTTCTGCGATTTTCGCAAAAACTTCTGCGATTTTCGCAAACACTTCTGCGATTTTCGCAAACACTTCTGCGATTTTCGCAAACACTTCTGCGATTTTCGCAAACACTTCTGCGATTTTCGCAAACACTTCTGCGATTTTCGCAAACACTTCTGCGATTTTCGCAAACACTTCTGCGATTTTCGCAAACACTTCTGCGATTTTCGCAAACACTTCTGCGATTTTCGCAAACACTTCTGCGATTTTCGCAAACACTTCTGCGATTTTCGCAAACACTTCTGCGATTTTCGCAAACACTTCTGCGATTTTCGCAAAAAACTTCTGCGATTTTCGCAAAACTTGTGCGATTTCGCAAACATTTCTGCGATTTTCGCAACAACTTCTGCGATTTTCGCAAACACTTCTGCGATTTTCGCAAAACTTCTGCGATTTTCGCAAACACTTCTGCGATTTTCGCAAACACTTCTGCGATTTTCGCAAACACTTCTGCGATTTTCGCAAACACTTCTGCGATTTTCGCAAAAACTTCTGCGATTTCGCATACACTTCTGCGATTTTCGCAAACACTTCTGCGATTTTCGCAAACACTTCTGCGATTTTCGCAAACACTTCTGCGATTTTCGCAAACACTTCTGCGATTTTCGCAAACACTTCTGCGATTTTCGCAAACACTTCTGCGATTTTCGCAACACTTCTGCGATTTTCGCAAAAACTTCTGCGATTTTCGCAAAACACTTCTGCGATTTTCGCAAACACTTCTGCGATTTTCGCAAACACTTCTGCGATTTTCGCAACACTTCTGCGATTTTCGCAAACACTTTGCGATTTCGCAAACACTTCTGCGATTTTCGCAAACACTTCTGCGATTTTCGCAAACACTTCTGCGATTTTCGCAAACTTCTGCGATTTTCGCAAACACTTCTGCGATTTTCGCAAAACTTCTGCGATTTTCGCAAACACTTGTGCGATTTTCGCAAACACTTCTGCGATTTTCGCAAACACTTCTGCGATTTTCGCTAAAACTTCTGCGATTTTCGCAAAACACTTCTGCGATTTTCGCAAACACTTCTGCGATTTTCGCAAAACACTTCTGCGATTTTCGCAAAAGCTTCTGCGATTTTCGCAAAACACTTCTGCGATTTTCGCAAAACTTCTGCGATTTTCGCAAACACTTCTGCGATTTTCGCAAACACTTCTGCGATTTTCGCAAAACTTCTGCGATTTTCGCAAAAACTTCTGCGATTTTCGCAAAACACTTCTGCGATTTTCGCAACAACTTCTGCGATTTTCGCAAAACACTTCTGCGATTTTCGCAAAACTTCTGCGATTTTCGCAAACACTTCTGCGATTTTCGCAAACACTTCTGCGATTTTCGCAAACACTTCTGCGATTTCGCAAAAACTTCTGCGATTTTCACAAACACTTCTGCGATTTTCGCAAAAACTTCTGCGATTTTCGCAAAAACTTCTGTGATTTTCGCGCAAATCTTCTGCGATTTTCGCAAACACTTCTACGATTGTCGCAAAAACTTCTGCGATTTTCGCAAACACTTGTGCGATTTTCGCAAAAACTTCTGCGATTGTCGCAAAAGCTTCTGCGATTTTCGCAAAAACTTCTGCGATTTTCGCAAAAACTTCTGCGATTTTCACAAAAGCTTCTGCGATTTTCGCAAACATCTTGCGATTTTCGCAAACACTTCTGCGATTTTCGCAAAACTCTGCGATTTTCGCAAACACTTCTGCGATTTTCGCAAACACTTCTGCGATTTTCGCAACACTTCTGCGATTTTCGCAAACACTTCTGCGATTTTCGCAAACACTTCTGCGATTTTCGCAAACACTTCTGCGATTTTCGCAAACACTTCTGCGATTTTCGCAAACCTTCTGCGATTTTCGCAAACACTTCTGCGATTTTCGCAAAACACTTCTGCGATTTTCGCAAACACTTCTGCGATTTTCGCAAACACTTCTGCGATTTTCGCAAACACTTCTGCGATTTTCGCAAAACTTCTGCGATTTTCGCAAACACTTCTGCGATTTTCGCAAACACTTCTGCGATTTTCGCAAACACTTCTGCGATTTTCGCAAACACTTCTGCGATTTTCGCAAACACTTCTGCGATTTTCGCAAACACTTCTGCGATTTTCGCAAACACTTCTGCGATTTTCGCAAACACTTCTGCGATTTTCGCAAACACTTCTGCGATTTTCGCAAACACTTCTGCGATTTTCGCAAAACTTCTGCGATTTTCGCAAAAAATTCTGCGATTTTCGCAAACACTTGTGCGATTTTCGCAAACACTTCTGCGATTTTCGCAAAAAAATTCTGCGATTTTCGCAAACACTTGTGCGATTTTCGCAAACACTTCTGCGATTTTCGCAAACCTCTGCGATTTTCGCAAAACTTCTGCGATTTCGCAAACACTTCTGCGATTTTCGCAACACTTCTGCGATTTTCGCAAACACTTCTGCGATTTTCGCAAACACTTCTGCGATTTTCGCAAACACTTCTGCGATTTTCGCAAACACTTCTGCGATTTTCGCAAACACTTCTGCGATTTTCGCAAACACTTCTGCGATTTTCGCAAACACTTCTGCGATTTTCGCAAACACTTTTGCGATTTTCGCAAAAACTTCTGCGATTTTCGCAAAACTTCTGCGATTTTCGCAAACACTTCTGCGATTTTCGCAAACACTTCTGCGATTTTCGCAAAACTTGGCGATTTTCGCAAACACTTCTGCGATTTTCGCAAAACACTTCTGCGATTTTCGCAAACACTTCTGCGATTTTCGCAAACACTTCTGCGATTTTCGCAAACACTTCTGCGATTTTCGCAAACACTTCTGCGATTTTCGCAAACACTTCTGCGATTTTCGCAAACACTTCTGCGATTTTCGCAAAACTTTTGCGATTTTCGCAAAACTTCTGCGATTTCGCAAACACTTGTGCGATTTTCGCAAACACTTGTGCGATTTTCGCAAACACTTCTGCGATTTTCGCAAAACTTCTGCGATTTTCGCAAAACTTCTGCGATTTTCGCAAACACTTCTGCGATTTTCGCAAAAACTTCTGCGATTTTCGCAAACACTTCTGCGATTTTCGCAAACACTTCTGCGATTTTCGCAAACACTTGTGCGATTTTCGCAAACACTTCTGCGATTTTCGCAAACACTTCTGCGATTTTCGCAAAAAAATTCTGCGATTTTCGCAAACACTTCTGCGATTTTCGCAAACACTTCTGCGATTTTCGCAAAAACTTCTGCGATTTTCGCAACACTTCTGCGATTTTCGCAAACACTTCTGCGATTTTCGCAAACACTTCTGCGATTTTCGCAAACACTTCTGCGATTTTCGCAAACACTTCTGCGATTTTCGCAAAACACTTCTGCAATTTTCGCAAACACTTGTGCGATTTTCGCAAACACTTGTGCGATTTTCGCAAACACTTCTGCGATTTTCGCAAACACTTCTGCGATTTTCGCAACACGTTTTGCGATTTTTGCATAAAGCTCTGCAATTTTCGCAAACACTTCTGCGATTTTCGCAAACACTTGTGCGATTTTCGCAAACACTTCTGCGATTTTCGCAAACACTTCTGCGATTTTCGCAAACACTTCTGCGATTTTCGCAAACACTTCTGCGATTTTCGCAAACACTTCTGCGATTTTCGCAAACACTTCTGCGATTTTCGCAAACACTTCTGCGATTTTCGCAAAAACTTCTGCGATTTTCGCAAACACTTGTGCGATTTTCGCAACACCTTCTGCGATTTTCGCAACACATTTTGCGATTTTTGCATAAAGCTCTGCGATTTTCGCAAACACTTCTGCGATTTTCGCAAACACTTCTGCGATTTTCGCAAACACTGCTGCGATTTTCGCAAACACTTCTGCGATTTTCGCCGAAAACTTCTGCGATTTTCGCAAAAACTTTTGCGATTTTCGCAAACACTTCTGCGATTTTCGCAAAACTTCTGCGATTTCGCAAAAAACTCTGCGATTTTCGCAAACACTTCTGCGATTTTCGCAAAACTTGTGCGATTTTCGCAAACACTTCTGCGATTTCGCAAACACTTGTGCGATTTTCGCAAACAATTCTGCGATTTTCGCAAAACACTGTGCGATTTTCGCAAAACTTCTGCGATTCGCAAACACTTCTGCGATGTTCGCAAACACTTCTGCGATTTCGCCCCCTTTTCGCAAACACTTCTGCGATTTTCGCAAACACTTCTGCGATTTTCGCAAAACTTCTGCGATTTTCGCAACAACTTCTGCGATTTTCGCAAAACTTCTGCGATTTTCGCAAACACTTCTGCGATTTTCGCAAAACTTCTGCGATTTTCGCAAACACTTTCGATTTCGCAAAACACTTCTGCGATTTTCGCAAACACTTCTGCGATTTTCGCAAAAATCTGCGATTTTCGCAAACACTTTTGCGATTTTCGCAAAGCTTCTGCGATTTTCGCAAACAATTCTGCGATTTTCGCAAACACTTCTGCGATTTTCGCAAACACTTCTGCGATTTTCGCAAACACTTCTGCGATTTTCGCAAAAACTTCTGCGATTGTCGCAAAAGCTTCTGCGATTTTCGCAAACACTTCTGCGATTTTCGCAAAAACTTCTGCGATTTTCGCAAAATACTTCTGCGATTTTCGCAAAACTTCTGCGATTTTCGCAAAACACTTCTGCGATTTTCGCAAACACTTCTGCGATTTTCGCAAACACTTCTGCGATTTTCGCAAAACTTCTGCGATTTTCGCAAACACTTCTGCGATTTTCGCAAACACTTCTGCGATTTTCGCAAAACACTTCTGCGATTTTCGCAAACACTTCTGCGATTTTCGCAAAAACTTCTGCGATTTTCGCAAAACTTGTGCGATTTTCGCAAACACTTCTGCGATTTTCGCAAACACTTCTGCGATTTTCGCAAACACTTCTGCGATTTTCGCAAAAGCTTGTGCGATTTTCGCAAAAGCTTGTGCGATTTTCGCAAACATTTCTGTGATTTTCGCAACAACTTATGCGCTTTTCGCAAACACCTCTGCGATTTTCGCATAAACTTCTGCGATTTTCGCAAACACTTCTGCGATTTTCGCAAACACTTCTGCGATTTTCGCAAAAACACTTCTGTGATTTTTCGCAAACACTTCTGCGATTTTCGCAACACTTCTGCGATTTTCGCAAACACTTCTGCGATTTTCGCAAACACTTCTGCGATTTTCGCAAACACTTCTGCGATTTTCGCAAACACTTCTGCGATTTCGCAAACACTTCTGCGATTTTCGCAAACACTTCTGCGATTTTCGCAAACACTTCTGCGATTTTCGCAACAATTCTGCGATTTTCGCAAAATTCTGCGATTTTCGCAAACACTTCTGCGATTTTCGCAAACACTTCTGCGATTTTCGCAAACACTTGTGCGATTTTCGCAAACACTTCTGCGATTTTCGCAAACACTTCTGCGATTTTCGCAAACACTTCTTGATTTTCGCAAACACTTCTGCGATTTTCGCAAACACTTCTGCGATTTTCGCAAACACTTCTGCGATTTTCGCAAACACTTCTGCGATTTTCGCAAAACACTTCTGCGATTTTCGCAAACACTTGTGCGATTTTCGCAAACACTTCTGCGATTTTCGCAAAAACTTCTGCGATTTTCGCAAAACACTTCTGCGATTTTGCAAACACTTCTGCGATTTTCGCAAACACTTCTGCGATTTTCGCAAACACTTCTGCGATTTTCGCAAAAACTTCTGCGATTTTTGCAAACACTTCTGCGATTTTCGCAAACACTTCTGCGATTTTCGCAAACACTTCTGCGATTTTCGCAAACACTTCTGCGATTTTCGCAA
>NW_024428397.1:0-30032 GCF_017562075.2 Anopheles merus | reverse complement strand
TCATGTCATTTGCGATGAAATAGTCTTTGGTTTGGCTGAGTACGTCATAGTACTTGATTATGAAGTTCGAAGACTTTTGTGCAACCTCTTATTCAGAGGCCATTTACTATATCCTGCGTTGCTCTGATCTTAATATAACAAAAATTGTATTGCTCAACTTTTAATCTACTTTTCCAACGGTGCAAAAATTATGTCTCTAGCTCTTCTGGTTCAAAAGTTATGGCCGTTTAAAAATAACATTTTTTTTCTTCAAACACCTTTTTTCTGGGTTTTCAAGGTTCCATAGTCATCCCAAGTGCATTGGAGGCACTTTCATGAATTCTTACGAGTCCCATGTTGGTCCCTAGTACAATTTAGACACTTTGACAAGTTTCATGATGTCCATGTTGGTCCCTAGTACAATTTAGACACTTTTGACAAGTTTCATGATGTCCCATGTTGGTCCCTAGTGCAAATTGAGACACTGTTGACAAGTTTCATGATGTCCCATGTTGGTACCTAGTACAATTTAGACACTTTTGACAAGTTTTCATGATGTCCCATGTTGGTCCTAAGTACTTTACAGATCACCGAGTCACAATTTCATGTCATTTGACGATGAAATAGTCTTATGGTTTGGCTGAGTAAGTCATAGTACTTGATTATGAAGTTCGAAGACTTTTGTGCAACCTCTTATTTCAGAGGCCATTTACTATATCCTGCGTTGCTCTGATCTAAGTATAAAAAAAATTTGTATTGCTCAACTTTTAATCTTCTTTCCAACGGTGCAAAAATTATGTCTCTAGCTCTTCTGGTTCAAAAGTTATAGCGCGTTAAAAAATAGACATTTTTTCTCTCAAACAGCTTTTTTCATGGGTTTTCAAGGTTTCCATAGTCATCCCAAGTGCATTGGAGGCACTTTTCATGAATTTTTACGATGTCCCATGGTGGTCCTAGTACAATTGAGACACTTTTGACAAGTTTTCATGATGTCCCATGTTGGTCCCTAGTACAATTTAGACACTTTTGACAAGTTTCATGAGTCCCATGTTGGTCCCTAGTACAATTTAGACACTTTTGACAAGTTTTCATGATGTCCCATGTTGGTCCTAAGTACTTACAGATCACCGAGTCACAATTCTCATGTCATTTGCGATGAAATAGTCTTATGGTTGGCTGAGTACGTCATAGTACTTGATTATGAAGTTCGAAGACTTTTGTGCAACCTCTTATTTCAGAGGCCATTTACTATATCCTGCGTTGCTCTGATCTTAATATAAAAAAAATTTGCACTGCTCAACTTTTAATCTTCTTTCCAACGGTGCAAAAATTATGTCTCTAGCTCTTCTGGTTCAAAAGTTATAGCCGTTTAAAAATAGACGTTTTTTTTCTTCCAAACAGCTTTTTCATGGGTTTTCAAGGTGTTCCATAGTTATCCCAAGTGCATTGGAGGCACTTTTCATGAACTTTTACGATGTCCCATGGTGGTCCCTAGTACAATTGAGACACTTTTGACAAGTTTTCATGGTGTCCATGTTGGTCTCAAGTACATTTTAGACACTTTTGACAAGTTTTCATGGTGTCCCATGTTGGTCTCAAGTACATTTTAGACACTTTTGACAAGTTTTCATGGTGTCCCATGTTGGTCTCAAGTACATTTTAGACACTTTTGACAAGTTTTCATGGTGTCCCATGTTGGTCCCTAGTACATTTTAGACATTTTGACAAGTTTTCATGGTGTCCCATGTTGGTCTCAAGTACAATTTAGACACTTTTGACAAGTTTTCATGGTGTCCCATGTTGGTCCCTAGTACATTTTAGACACTTTTGACAAGTTTTCAAGGTGTCCCATGTTGGTCTCAAGTACAATTTAGACACTTTTGACAAGTTTTCATGATGTCCCATGTTGGTCTCAAGTACATTTTTGACACTTTTGACAAGTTTTCATGGTGTCCCATGTTGGTCTCAAGTACATTTTAGACACTTTTGACAAGTTTTGATGATGTCCCATGGTGGTCTCAAGTACATTTTAGACACTTTTGACAAGTTTTCATGATGTCCATGTTGGTCCTAAGTACTTTACAGATCACGAGTCACAATTCTCATGTCATTTGCGATGAAATAGTCTTATGGTTTGGCTGAGTACGTCATAGTACTTGATTATGAAGTTCGAAGACTTTTGTGCAACCTCTTATTTCAGAGGCCATTTACTATATCCTGCGTTGCTCTGATCTTAATATAAAAAAATTTGTATTACTCAACTTTTAATCTACTTTCCAACGGTGCAAAAATTATGTCTCTAGCTCTTCTGGTTCAAAAGTTATGGCCGTTTAAAAATAGACATTTTTTTTCTTCAAACAGCTTTTTTCATGGGTTTTCAAGGTTTCCATAGTCATCCCAAGTGCATTGGAGGCACTTTCATGAATCTTTACGATGTCCCATGGTGGTCCCTAGTACAATTGAGACACTTTTGACAAGTTGACATGATGTCCCATGTTGGTCTCAAGTACAATTTAGACACTTTTGACAAGTTTTCATGATGTCCCATGTTGGTCTCAAGTACAATTTAGACACTTTTGACAAGTTTTCATGGTGTCCCATGTTGGTCCCTAGTACATTTTAGACACTTTTGACAAGTTTTCAAGGTGTCCCATGTTGGTCTCAAGTACATTTAGACACTTTTGACAAGTTTTCATGATGTCCCATGTTGGTCTCAAGTACATTTTTGACACTTTTGACAAGTTTTCATGGTGTCCCATGTTGGTCTCAAGTACATTTAGACACTTTTGACAAGTTTTCATGGTGTCCATGTTGGTCTCAAGTACAATTTAGACACTTTTGACAAGTTTTCATGATGTCCCATGTTGGTCCTAGTACAATTTAGACACTTTTGACAAGTTTTCATGATGTCCCATGTTGGTCCCTAGTACAATTTAGACACTTTTGACAAGTTTTCATGATGTCCCATGGTGGTCTCAAGTACATTTTAGACACTTTGACAAGTTTTCATGGTGTCCCATGTTGGTCCCTAGTACAATTTAGACACTTTTGACAAGTTTCATGGTGTCCCATGGTGGTCCCTAGTACAATTGAGACACTTTTGACAAGTTTCATGGTGTCCCATGTTGGTCTCAAGTACATTTTAGACACTTTTGACAAGTTTTCATGGTGTCCCATGTTGGTCTCAAGTACATTTTAGACACTTTTGACAAGTTTTCATGGTGTCCCATGTTGGTCCCTAGTACATTTTAGACACTTTTGACAAGTTTTCATGGTGTCCCATGTTGGTCTCAAGTACAATTTAGACACTTTTGACAAGTTTCATGGTGTCCCATGTTGGTCCCTAGTACATTTTAGACACTTTTGACAAGTTTTCATGGTGTCCCATGTTGGTCTCAAGTACAATTTAGACACTTTTGACAAGTTTCATGATGTCCCATGTTGGTCTCAAGTACATTTTAGACACTTTTGACAAGTTTTCATGATGTCCCATGGTGGTCTCAAGTACATTTTAGACACTTTTGACAAGTTTTTCATGGTGTCCCATGTTGGTCCCTAGTACAATTTAGACACTTTGACAAGTTTTCATGATGTCCCATGTTGGTCCCTAGTACAATTTAGACACTTTTGACAAGTTTCCATGATGTCCCATGTTGGTGCTAAGTACTTTACAGATCACCGAGTCACAATTCTCATGTCATTTGCGATGAAATAGTCTCATGGTTGGGCTGAGTACGTCATAGTACTTGATTATGAAGTTAGAAGACTTTTGTGCAACTTCTTACTCAGAGGTCATTTACTATATCCTGCGTTGCTCTGATCTTAATATTAAAAAAATTTGTATTACTCAACTTTTAATCTACTTTCCAACGGTGCAAAAATTATGTCTCTAGCTCTTCTGGTTCAAAAGTTATGGCCGTTTAAAAATAGACATTTTTTTTCTTCAAACAGCTTTTTTCATGGGTTTTCAAGGTGTTCCATAGTCATACCAAATGCATTGGAGGCACTTTACATGAATTCTTACGATGTCCCATGTTGGTCCCTAGTACAATTTAGACACTTTTGACAAGTTTTCATGATGTCCCATGTTGGTCCCTAGTACAATTTAGACACTTTTGACAAGTTTTCATGATGTCCCATGTTGGTCCCTAGTACAATTTAGACACTTTTGACAAGTTTTCATGATGTCCCATGTTGGTCCTAAGTACTTTACAGATCACCGAGTCACAATTCTCATGTCATTTGCGATGAAATAGTCTTATGGTTTGGCTGAGTACGTCATAGTACTTGATTATGAAGTTCGAAGACTTTTGTGCAACCTCTTATTTCAGAGGCCATTTACTATATCCTGCGTTGCTCTGATCTTAATATAAAAAAAAATTTGTATTGCTCAACTTTTAATCTTCTTTCCAACGGTGCAAAAATTATGTCTCTAGCTCTTCTGGTTCAAAAGTTATAGCCGTTTAAAAATAGACGTTTTTTTTCTTCCAAACAGCTTTTTTCATGGGTTTTCAAGGTGTTCCATAGTTATCCCAAGTGCATTGGAGGCACTTTTCATGAACTTTTACGATGTCCCATGGTGGTCCCTAGTACAATTGAGACACTTTTGACAAGTTTTCATGGTGTCCCATGTTGGTCTCAAGTACAATTTAGACACTTTTGACAAGTTTCATGGTGTCCCATGTTGGTCTCAAGTACATTTTAGACACTTTTGACAAGTTTTCATGGTGTCCCATGTTGGTCTCAAGTACATTTTAGACACTTTTGACAAGTTTTCATGGTGTCCCATGTTGGTCCCTAGTACATTTTAGACACTTTTGACAAGTTTTCATGGTGTCCCATGTTGGTCTCAAGTACAATTTAGACACTTTTGACAAGTTTTCATGGTGTCCCATGTTGGTCCCTAGTACATTTTAGACACTTTTGACAAGTTTTCAAGGTGTCCCATGTTGGTCTCAAGTACAATTTAGACACTTTTGACAAGTTTTCATGATGTCCCATGTTGGTCTCAAGTACATTTTGACACTTTTGACAAGTTTCATGGTGTCCCATGTTGGTCTCAAGTACATTTTAGACACTTTTGACAAGTTTTGATGATGTCCCATGGTGGTCTCAAGTACATTTTAGACACTTTTGACAAGTTTTCATGATGTCCCATGTTGGTCCTAAGTACTTTACAGATCACCGAGTCACAATTTCATGTCATTTGCGATGAAATAGTCTTATGGTTTGGCTGAGTACGTCATAGTACTTGATTATGAAGTTCGAAGACTTTTGTGCAACCTCTTATTTCAGAGGCCATTTACTATATCCTGCGTTGCTCTGATCTTAATATAAAACAAATTGTATTACTCAACTTTAATCTACTTTCCAACGGTGCAAAAATTATGTCTCTAGCTCTTCTGGTTCAAAAGTTATGGCCGTTTAAAAATAGACATTTTTTTCTTCAAACAGCTTTTTTCATGGGTTTTCAAGGTTTCCATAGTCATCCCAAGTGCATTGGAGGCACTTTTCATGAACTTTTACGATGTCCCATGGTGGTCCCTAGTACAATTGAGACACTTTTGACAAGTTTCATGGTGTCCCATGTTGGTCTCAAGTACATTTTAGACACTTTTGACAAGTTTTCATGGTGTCCCATGTTGGTCTCAAGTACATTTTAGACACTTTTGACAAGTTTTCATGGTGTCCCATGTTGGTCTCAAGTACATTTTAGACACTTTTGACAAGTTTTCATGGTGTCCCATGTTGGTCCCTAGTACATTTTAGACACTTTTGACAAGTTTTCATGGTGTCCCATGTTGGTCTCAAGTACAATTTAGACACTTTTGACAAGTTTTCATGGTGTCCATGTTGGTCCTAGTACATTTTAGACACTTTTGACAAGTTTCAAGGTGTCCCATGTTGGTCTCAAGTACAATTTAGACACTTTTGACAAGTTTTCATGATGTCCCATGTTGGTCTCAAGTACATTTTTGACACTTTTGACAAGTTTTCATGGTGTCCCATGTTGGTCTCAAGTACATTTTAGACACTTTTGACAAGTTTTCATGGTGTCCCATGTTGGTCTCAAGTACAATTTAGACACTTTTGACAAGTTTTCATGATGTCCCATGTTGGTCCCTAGTACAATTTAGACACTTTTGACAAGTTTTCATGATGTCCCATGTTGGTCCCTAGTACAATTTAGACACTTTTGACAAGTTTTCATGATGTCCCATGGTGGTCTCAAGTACATTTTAGACACTTTTGACAAGTTTTCATGGTGTCCATGTTGGTCCCTAGTACAATTTAGACACTTTTGACAAGTTTTCATGGTGTCCCATGGTGGTCCCTAGTACAATTGAGACACTTTTGACAAGTTTTCATGGTGTCCCATGTTGGTCTCAAGTACATTTTAGACACTTTTGACAAGTTTTCATGGTGTCCCATGTTGGTCTCAAGTACATTTTAGACACTTTGACAAGTTTTCATGGTGTCCCATGTTGGTCCCTAGTACATTTTAGACACTTTTGACAAGTTTTCATGGGTCCCATGTTGGTCTCAAGTACAATTAAGACACTTTTGACAAGTTTTCATGGTGTCCCATGTTGGTCCCTAGTACATTTTAGACACTTTTGACAAGTTTTCATGGTGTCCCATGTTGGTCTCAAGTACAATTTAGACACTTTTGACAAGTTTTCATGATGTCCCATGTTGGTCTCAAGTACATTTTAGACACTTTTGACAAGTTTTCATGATGTCCCATGGTGGTCTCAAGTACATTTTAGACACTTTTGACAAGTTTCATGGTGTCCCATGTTGGTCCCTAGTACAATTTAGACACTTTTGACAAGTTTTCATGATGTCCCATGTTGGTCCCTAGTACAATTTAGACACTTTTGACAAGTTTCCATGATGTCCCATGTTGGTGCTAAGTACTTTACAGATCACCGAGTCACAATTCTCATGTCATTTGCGATGAAATAGTCTCATGGTTGGGCTGAGTACGTCATAGTACTTGATTATGAAGTTAGAAGACTTTTGTGCAACTTCTTACTTCAGAGGTCATTTACTATATCCTGCGTTGCTCTGATCTTAATATAAAAAAAATTTGTACTGCTCAACTTAATCTTCTTACCAACGGTGCAAAAATTATGTCTCTAGCTCTTCTGGTTCAAAAGTTATAGCCGTTTAAAAATAGACGTTTTTCTTCTTCCAAACAGCTTTTTTCATGGGTTTTCAAGGTGTTCCATAGTTATCCCAAGTGCATTGGAGGCACTTTTCATGAACTTTTACGATGTCCCATGGTGGTCCCTAGTACAATTGAGACACTTTTGACAAGTTTTCATGATGTCCCATGGTGGTCTCAAGTACATTTTAGACACTTTTGACAAGTTTTCATGATGTCCCATGTTGGTCCCTAGTACAATTTAGACACTTTTGACAAGTTTCCATGATGTCCCATGTTGGTGCTAAGTACTTTACAGATCACCGAGTCACAATTCTCATGTCATTTGCGATGAAATAGTCTCATGGTTGGGCTGAGTACGTCATAGTACTTGATTATGAAGTTAGAAGACTTTTGTGCAACTTCTTACTTCAGAGGTCATTTACTATATCCTGCGTTGCTCTGATCTTAATATAAAAAAAATTTGTACTGCTCAACTTTTAATCTTCTTTCCAACGGTGCAAAAATTATGTCTCTAGCTCTTCTGGTTCTAAAGTTATAGCCGTTTAAAAATAGACGTTTTTCTTCTTCCAAACAGCTTTTTCATGGGTTTTCAAGGTGTTCCATAGTTATCCCAAGTGCATTGGAGGCACTTTTCATGAACTTTTACGATGTCCCATGGTGGTCCCTAGTACAATTGAGACACTTTTGACAAGTTTTCATGATGTCCCATGGTGGTCTCAAGTACATTTTAGACACTTTTGACAAGTTTTCATGGTGTCCCATGTTGGTCCCTAGTACAATTTAGACACTTTTGACAAGTTTTCATGGTGTCCCATGGTGGTCCCTAGTACAATTTAGACACTATTGACAAGTTTCCATGATGTCCCATGTTGGTGCTAAGTACTTTACAGATCACGAGTCACAATTCTCATGTCATTTGCGATGAAATAGTCTCATGGTTGGGCTGAGTACGTCATAGTACTTGATTATGAAGTTAGAAGACTTTTGTGCAACTTCTTACTTCAGAGGTCATTTACTATATCCTGCGTTGCTCTGATCTAAATAAAAAAAAAATTTGTACTGCTCAACTTTTAATCTTCTTTCCAACGGTGCAGAAATTATGTCTCTAGCTCTTCTGGTTCAAAAGTTATAGCCGTTAAAAATAGACATTTTTTTTCTTCAAACAGCTTTTTTCATGGGTTTTCAAGGTGTTCCATAGTTATCCCAAGTGCATTGGAGGCACTTTTCATGAACTTTTACGATGTCCCATGGTGGTCCCTAGTACAATTGAGACACTTTTGACAAGTTTTCATGGTGTCCCATGTTGGTCTCAAGTACATTTTAGACACTTTTGACAAGTTTCCATGATGTCCCATGTTGGTCCCTAGTACAATTTAGACACTTTTGACAAGTTTCCATGATGTCCCATGTTGGTGCTAAGTACTTTACAGATCACCGAGTCACAATTCTCATGTCATTTGCGATGAAATAGTCTCATGGTTGGGCTGAGTACGTCATAGTACTTGATTATGAAGTTAGAAGACTTTTGTGCAACTTCTTACTTCAGAGGTCATTTACTATATCCTGCGTTGCTCTGATCTTAATATAAAAAAATTTGTACTGCTCAACTTTAATCTTCTTTCCAACGGTGCAAAAATTATGTCTCTAGCTCTTCTGGTTCAAAAGTTATAGCCGTTTAAAAATAGACATTTTTTTTCTTCAAACAGCTTTTTTCATGGGTTTTCAAGGTGTTCCATAGTTATCCCAAGTGCATTGGAGGCACTTTTCATGAATTCTTACGATGTCCCATGTTGGTCCCTAGTACAATTTAGACACTTTTGACAAGTTTCCATGATGTCCCATGTTGGTCCTAAGTACTTTACAGATCACCGAGTCACAATTCTAATGTCATTGGCGATGAAATAGTCTCATGGTTGGGCTGAGTACGTCATAGTACTTGATTATGAAGTTAGAAGACTTTTGTGCAACCTCTTATTTCAGAGGCCATTTACTATATCTTGCGTTGCTCTGATCTTAATAAAAAAAAAATTTGTATTGCTCAGCTTTTAATCTTCTTTCCAACGGTGCAAAAATTATGTCTCTAGCTCTTCTGGTTCAAAAGTTATAGCGTTTAAAAATAGACGTTTTTCTTCTTCCAAACAGCTTTTTTCATGGGTTTTCAAGGTGTTCCATAGTTATCCCAAGTGCATTGGAGGCACTTTTCATGAACTTTTACGATGTCCCATGGTGGTCCCTAGTACAATTGAGACACTTTTGACAAGTTTTCATGATGTCCCATGGTGGTCTCAAGTACATTTTAGACACTTTTGACAAGTTTTCATGGTGTCCCATGTTGGTCCCTAGTACAATTTAGACACTTTTGACAAGTTTTCATGATGTCCCATGTTGGTCCCTAGTACAATTTAGACACTTTTGACAAGTTTCCATGATGTCCCATGTTGGTGCTAAGTACTTTACAGATCACCGAGTCACAATTCTCATGTCATTTGCGATGAAATAGTCTCATGGTTGGGCTGAGTACGTCATAGTACTTGATTATGAAGTTAGAAGACTTTTGTGCAACTTCTTACTTCAGAGGCCATTTACTATATCCTGCGTTGCTCTGATCTTAATATAAAAAAATTTGTATTGCTCAACTTTTAATCTACTTTCCAACGGTGCAAAAATTATTTCTCTAGCTCTTCTGGTTCAAAAGTTATGGCCGTAAAAAATAGACATTTTTTTTCTTCAAACAGCTTTTTTCATGGGTTTTCAAGGTTTCCATAGTCATCCCAAGTGCATTGGAGGCACTTTTCATGAATTCTTACGATGTCCCATGTTGGTCCCTAGTACAATTTAGACACTTTTGACAAGTTTTCATGATGTCCCATGTTGGTCCCTAGTACAATTTAGACACTTTTGACAAGTTTCATGATGTCCCATGTTGGTCCCTAGTGCAATTGAGACACTTTTGACAAGTTTTCATGATGTCCCATGTTGGTCCCTAGTACAATTTAGACACTTTTGACAAGTTTTCATGATGTCCCATGTTGGACTCAAGTACAATTTAGACACTTTTGACAAGTTTCTATGATGTCCCATGTTGGTCCCTAGTACAATTTAGACACTTTTGACAAGTGTTCATGATGTCCCATGTTGGACTCAAGTACATTTTAGACACTTTTGACAAGTTTTCATGGTGTCCCATGTTGGTCCCTAGTGCAATTGAGACACTTTTGACAAGTTTTCATGATGTCCCATGTTGGTCCCTAGTACAATTTAGACACTTTTGACAAGTTTTCATGATGTCCCATGTTGGTCCTTAGTACTTTACAGATCACCGAGTCACAATTCTCATGTCATTTGCGATGAAATAGTCTTATGGTTTGGCTGAATACGTCATAGTACTTGATTATGAAGTTCGAAGACTTTTGTGCAACCTCTTATTTCAGAGGCCATTTACTATATCCTGCGTTGCTCTGATCTAATATAAAAAAAATTTGTACTGCTCAACTTTTAATCTTCTTTCCAACGGTGCAAAATTATGTCTCTAGCTCTTCTGGTTCAAAAGTTATAGCCGTTTAAAAATAGACTTTTTTTTTCTTCAAACAGCTTTTTTCATGGGTTTTCAAGGTTTCCATAGTCATCCCAAGTGCATTGGAGGCACTTTTCATGAATTCTTACGATGACCCATGTTGGTCCCTAGTACAATTTAGACACTTTTGACAAGTTTTCATGATGTCCCATGTTGGTCCCTAGTACAATTTAGACACTTTTGACAAGTTTTCATGATGTCCCATGTTGGTCCTTAGTACTTTACAGATCACCGAGTCACAATTCTCATGTCATTTGCGATGAAATAGTCTTATGGTTTGGCTGAGTACGTCATAGTACTTGATTATGAAGTTCGAAGACTTTTGTGCAACCTCTTATTTCAGAGGCCATTTACTATATCCTGCGTTGCTCTGATCTTATATATAAAAAAATTTGTACTGCTCAACTTTTAATCTTCTTTCCAACGGTGCAAAAATTATGTCTCTAGCTCTTCTGGTTCAAAAGTTATAGCCGTTTAAAAATAGACGTTTTTTTTCTTCCAAACAGCTTTTTTCATGGGTTTTCAAGGTGTTCCATAGTTATCCCAAGTGCATTGGAGGCACTTTTCATGAACTTTTACGATGTCCCATGGTGGTCCCTAGTACAATTGAGACACTTTTGACAAGTTTTCATGGTGTCCCATGTTGGTCTCAAGTACATTTTAGACACTTTTGACAAGTTTTTCATGGTGTCCCATGTTGGTCTCAAGTACATTTTAGACACTTTTGACAAGTTTTCATGGTGTCCCATGTTGGTCCCTAGTACATTTAGACACTTTTGACAAGTTTTCATGGTGTCCCATGTTGGTCTCAAGTACAATTTAGACACTTTTGACAAGTTTTCATGGTGTCCCATGTTGGTCCCTAGTACATTTTAGACACTTTTGACAAGTTTTCATGGTGTCCCATGTTGGTCTCAAGTACAATTTAGACACTTTTGACAAGTTTTCATGATGTCCCATGTTGGTCTCAAGTACATTTTTGACACTTTTGACAAGTTTTCATGGTGTCCCATGTTGGTCTCAAGTACATTTTAGACACTTTTGACAAGTTTTGATGATGTCCCATGGTGGTCTCAAGTACATTTTAGACACTTTTGACAAGTTTTCATGATGTCCCATGTTGGTCTCAAGTACATTTTAGACACTTTTGACAAGTTTTCATGATGTCCCATGGTGGTCTCAAGTACATTTTAGACACTTTTGACAAGTTTCATGATGTCCATGTTGGTCCCTAGTACAATTTAGACACTTTTGACAAGTTTTCATGATGTCCCATGTTGGTCCCTAGTACAATTTAGACACTTTTGACAAGTTTCCATGATGTCCCATGTTGGTGCTAAGTACTTTACAGATCACCGAGTCACAATTCTCATGTCATTTGCGATGATGAAATAGTCTCATGGTTGGGCTGAGTACGTCATAGTACTTGATTATGAAGTTCGAAGACTTTTGTGCAACTTCTTACTTCAGAGGTCATTTACTATATCCTGCGTTGCTCTGATCTTAATATAAAAAAAATTTGTATTGCTCAACTTTTAATCTACTTTCCAACGGTGCAAAAATTATGTCTCTAGCTCTTCTGGTTCAAAAGTTATAGCCGTTTAAAAATAGACGTTTTTTTTCTTCCAAACAGCTTTTTTCATGGGTTTTCAAGGTTTCCATAGTCATCCCAAGTGCATTGGAGGCACTTTTCATGAATTCTTACGATGTCCCATGTTGGTCCCTAGTACAATTTAGACACTTTTGACAAGTTTTCATGATGTCCCATGTTGGTCCCTAGTACAATTTAGACACTTTTGACAAGTTTTCATGGTGTCCCATGTTGGTCTCAAGTACATTTTAGACACTTTTGACAAGTTTTCATGGTGTCCCATGTTGGTCTCAAGTACATTTAGACACTTTTGACAAGTTTTCATGGTGTCCCATGTTGGTCCTAGTACATTTTAGACACTTTTGACAAGTTTTCATGGTGTCCCATGTTGGTCTCAAGTACAATTTAGACACTTTTGACAAGTTTTCATGGTGTCCCATGTTGGTCCCTAGTACATTTTAGACACTTTTGACAAGTTTTCATGGTGTCCCATGTTGGTCTCAAGTACAATTTAGACACTTTTGACAAGTTTTCATGATGTCCCATGTTGGTCTCAAGTACATTTTTGACACTTTTGACAAGTTTTCATGATGTCCCATGGTGGTCTCAAGTACATTTTAGACACTTTTGACAAGTTTTCATGGTGTCCCATGTTGGTCTCAAGTACATTTTAGACACTTTTGACAAGTTTCATGGTGTCCATGTTGGTCCCTAGTACATTTTAGACACTTTTGACAAGTTTCATGGTGTCCCATGTTGGTCTCAAGTACAATTTAGACACTTTTGACAAGTTTTCATGGTGTCCCATGTTGGTCCTAGTACATTTTAGACACTTTTGACAAGTTTTCATGGTGTCCCATGTTGGTCTCAAGTACAATTTAGACACTTTTGACAAGTTTTCATGGTGTCCCATGTTGGTCCCTAGTACAATTTAGACACTTTTGACAAGTTTTCATGATGTCCCATGGTGGTCTCAAGTACATTTTAGACACTTTTGACAAGTTTTCATGGTGTCCCATGTTGGTCTCAAGTACATTTAGACACTTTTGACAAGTTTTGATGATGTCCCATGGTGGTCTCAAGTACATTTTAGACACTTTTGACAAGTTTTCATGATGTCCCATGTTGGTCTCAAGTACATTTTAGACACTTTTGACAAGTTTTCATGATGTCCCATGGTTGGTCTCAAGTACATTTTAGACACTTTTGACAAGTTTTCATGATGTCCCATGTTGGTCCCTAGTACAATTTAGACACTTTTGACAAGTTTTCATGATGTCCCATGTTGGTCCCTAGTACAATTTAGACACTTTTGACAAGTTTCCATGATGTCCCATGTTGGTGCTAAGTACTTTACAGATCACCGAGTCACAATTCTCATGTCATTTGCGATGAAATAGTCTCATGGTTGGGCTGAGTACGTCATAGTACTTGATTATGAAGTTAGAAGACTTTTGTGCAACTTCTTACTTCAGAGGTCATTTACTATATCCTGCGTTGCTCTGATCTTAATATAAAAAAAATTTGTACTGCTCAACTTTTAATCTTCTTTCCAACGGTGCAAAAATTATGTCTCTAGCTAGCTCTTCTGGTTCAAAAGTTATGGCCGTTTAAAAATAGACGTTTTTTTTCCTCCAAACAGCTTTTTTCATGGGTTTTCAAGGTATTCCATAGTCATCCCAAGTGCATTGGAGGCACTTTACATGAATCTTTACGATGTCCCATGGTGGTCCCTAGTACAATTTAGACACTTTTGACAAGTTTTCATGATGTCCTATGTTGGTCTCAAGTACAATTTAGACACTTTTGACAAGTTTTCATGGTGTCCCATGTTGGTCTCAAGTACATTTTAGACACTTTTGACAAGTTTTCATGGTGTCCCATGTTGGTCTCAAGTACATTTTAGACACTTTTGACAAGTTTTCATGGTGTCCCATGTTGGTCCCTAGTACATTTTAGACACTTTTGACAAGTTTTCATGGTGTCCCATGTTGGTCTCAAGTACAATTTAGACACTTTTGACAAGTTTTCATGGTGTCCCATGTTGGTCCCTAGTACATTTTAGACACTTTTGACAAGTTTTCATGGTGTCCCATGTTGGTCTCAAGTACATTTTAGACACTTTTGACAAGTTTTCATGATGTCCCATGTTGGTCTCAAGTACATTTTTGACACTTTTGACAAGTTTTCATGGTGTCCCATGTTGGTCTCAAGTACATTTTAGACACTTTTGACAAGTTTTGATGATGTCCATGGTGGTCTCAAGTACAATTAGACACTTTTGACAAGTTTTCATGATGTCCCATGTTGGTCTCAAGTACATTTTAGACACTTTTGACAAGTTTTCATGATGTCCCATGGTGGTCTCAAGTACATTTTAGACACTTTTGACAAGTTTTCATGATGTCCCATGTTGGTCCCTAGTACAATTTAGACACTTTTGACAAGTTTTCATGATGTCCCATGTTGGTCCCTAGTACAATTTAGACACTTTTGACAAGTTTCCATGATGTCCCATGTTGGTGCTTAGTACTTTACAGATCACCGAGTCACAATTCTCATGTCATTTGCGATGAAATAGTCTTATGGTTGGCTGAGTACGTCATAGTACTTGATTATGAAGTTCGAAGACTTTTGTGCAACTCTTATTTCAGAGGCCATTTACTATATCCTGCGTTGCTCTGATCTTAATATAAAAAAAATTTGTATTGCTCAACTTTTAATCTACTTTCCAACGGTGCAAAAATTATGTCTCTAGCTCTTCTGGTTCAAAAGTTATGGCCGTTTAAAAATAGACATTTTTTTTTCTTCAAACAGCTTTTTTCATGGGGTTTCAAGGTTCCATAGTCATCCCAAGTGCATTGGAGGCACTTTTCATGAATTCTTACGATGTCCCATGTTGGTCCCTAGTACAATTTAGACACTTTTGACAAGTTTCATGATGTCCCATGTTGGTCCCTAGTACAATTTAGACACTTTTGACAAGTTTTCATGATGTCCCATGGTGGTCTCAAGTACATTTTAGACACTTTTGACAAGTTTTCATGGTGTCCCATGTGGTCCCTAGTACAATTGAGACACTTTTGACAAGTTTTCATGATGTCCCACGTTGGTCTCAAGTACAATTTAGACACTTTTGACAAGTTTCCATGATGTCCCATGTTGGTCCCTAGTACAATTGAGACACTTTTGACAAGTTTTCATGATGTCCCATGGTGGTCTCAAGTACATTTTAGACACTTTTGACAAGTTTTCATGGTGTCCCATGTTGGTCCCTAGTACAATTTAGACACTTTTGACAAGTTTCCATGATGTCCCATGTTGGTCCCTAGTACATTTTAGACACTTTTGACAAGTTTTCATGATGTCCCATGGTGGTCTCAAGTACATTTTAGACACTTTTGACAAGTTTCCATGATGTCCCATGTTGGTCCCTAGTACATTTTAGACACTTTTGACAAGTTTTCATGATGTCCCATGGTGGTCTCAAGTACATTTTAGACACTTTTGACAAGTTTTCATGATGTCCCATGTTGGTCTCAAGTACATTTTAGACACTTTTGACAAGTTTTCATGGTGTCCCATGTTGGTCCCTAGTACAATTGAGACACTTTTGACAAGTTTTCATGATGTCCCATGGTGGTCTCAAGTACATTTTAGACACTTTTGACAAGTTTTCATGATGTCCCATGTTGGTCTCAAGTACATTTTAGACACTTTTGACAAGTTTCATGATGTCCCATGGTGGTCTCAAGTACATTTTAGACACTTTTGACAAGTTTTCATGGTGTCCATGTTGGTCCCTAGTACAATTTAGACACTTTTGACAAGTTTCCATGATGTCCCATGTTGGTCCCTAGTACATTTTAGACACTTTTGACAAGTTTTCATGATGTCCCATGGTGGTCTCAAGTACATTTTAGACACTTTTGACAAGTTTCCATGATGTCCCATGTTGGTCCTAGTACATTTTAGACACTTTTGACAAGTTTTCATGATGTCCCATGGTGGTCTCAAGTACATTTTAGACACTTTTGACAAGTTTTCATGATGTCCCATGTGGTCTCAAGTACATTTTAGACACTTTTGACAAGTTTTCATGGTGTCCCATGTTGGTCCCTAGTACAATTGAGACACTTTTGACAAGTTTTCATGATGTCCCATGGTGGTCTCAAGTACATTTTAGACACTTTTGACAAGTTTTCATGATGTCCCATGTTGGTCTCAAGTACAATTTAGACACTTTTGACAAGTTTTCATGATGTCCCATGTTGGACTCAAGTACAATTTAGACACTTTTGACAAGTTTTCATGATGTCCCATGTTGGTCCTAGTACAATGAGACACTTTTGACAAGTTTTCATGATGTCCCATGGTGGTCTCAAGTACATTTTAGACACTTTTGACAAGTTTTCATGGTGTCCCATGTTGGTCCCTAGTACAATTGAGACACTTTTGACAAGTTTTCATGATGTCCCACGTTGGTCTCAAGTACAATTTAGACACTTTTGACAAGTTTCCATGATGTCCCATGTTGGTCCCTAGTACAATGAGACACTTTTGACAAGTTTTCATGATGTCCCATGGTGGTCTCAAGTACATTTTAGACACTTTTGACAAGTTTTCATGGTGTCCCATGTTGGTCCCTAGTACAATTTAGACACTTTTGACAAGTTTCCATGATGTCCCATGTGGTCCCTAGTACATTTTAGACACTTTTGACAAGTTTTCATGATGTCCCATGGTGGTCTCAAGTACATTTTAGACACTTTGACAAGTTTCCATGATGTCCCATGTTGGTCCCTAGTACATTTTAGACACTTTGACAAGTTTTCATGATGTCCCATGGTGGTCTCAAGTACATTTTAGACACTTTTGACAAGTTTCATGATGTCCCATGTTGGTCTCAAGTACATTTTAGACACTTTTGACAAGTTTTCATGGTGTCCATGTTGGTCTCAAGTACATTTTAGACACTTTTGACAAGTTTTCATGGTGTCCCATGTTGGTCCCTAGTACAATTTAGACACTTTTGACAAGTTTCCATGATGTCCCATGTTGGTCCCTAGTACAATTGAGACACTTTTGACAAGTTTTCATGATGTCCCACGGTGGTCTCAAGTACAATTTAGACACTTTTGACAAGTTTTCATGATGTCCCATGTTGGTCTCAAGTACATTTAGACACTTTTGACAAGTTTTCATGATGTCCCATGTTGGTCCCTAGTACAATTTAGACACTTTTGACAAGTTTCCATGATGTCCCATGTTGGTCCCTAGTACAATTTAGACACTTTTGACAAGTTTTCATGATGTCCCATGTTGGTCTCAAGTACATTTTAGACACTTTTGACAAGTTTCCATGGTGTCCCATGGTGGTCCCTAGTACAATTGAGACACTTTTGACAAGTTTTCATGATGTCCCATGGTGGTCTCAAGTACATTTTAGACACTTTTGACAAGTTTTCATGGTGTCCCATGTTGGTCTCAAGTACATTTTAGACACTTTTGACAAGTTTTCATGATGTCCCATGGTGGTCTCAAGTACATTTTAGACACTTTTGACAAGTTTTCATGGTGTCCCATGTTGGTCCCTAGTACAATTGAGACACTTTTGACAAGTTTTCATGATGTCCCATGTTGGTCTCAAGTACATTTTAGACACTTTTGACAAGTTTTCATGATGTCCCATGGTGGTCTCAAGTACATTTTAGACATTTTGACAAGTTTTCATGGTGTCCCATGTTGGTCCCTAGTACAATTTAGACACTTTTGACAAGTTTTCATGATGTCCCATGTTGGTCTCAAGTACATTTTAGACACTTTTGACAAGTTTTCATGATGTCCCATGGTGGTCTCAAGTACATTTTAGACACTTTTGACAAGTTTCCATGATGTCCCATGTTGGTCCCTAGTACAATTTAGACACTTTTGACAAGTTTCATGATGTCCCATGTTGGTCCTAGTACATTTTAGACACTTTTGACAAGTTTTCATGATGTCCCATGTTGGTCCCTAGTACAATTGAGACACTTTTGACAAGTTTTCATGATGTCCCATGTTGGTCTCAAGTACATTTTAGACACTTTTGACAAGTTTTCATGATGTCCCATGGTGGTCTCAAGTACATTTTAGACACTTTTGACAAGTTTTCATGGTGTCCCATGTTGGTCCCTAGTACAATTTAGACACTTTTGACAAGTTTCCATGATGTCCATGTTGGTCCTAGTACAATTTAGACACTTTTGACAAGTTTTCATGATGTCCATGTTGGTCTCAAGTACATTTTAGACACTTTTGACAAGTTTCCATGGTGTCCCATGGTGGTCCCTAGTACAATTGAGACACTTTTGACAAGTTTTCATGATGTCCCATGGTGGTCTCAAGTACATTTTAGACACTTTTGACAAGTTTTCATGATGTCCCATGTTGGTCCCTAGTACATTTAGACACTTTTGACAAGTTTTCATGATGTCCCATGTTGGTCCCTAGTACAATTGAGACACTTTTGACAAGTTTTCATGATGTCCCACGTTGGTCTCAAGTACAATTTAGACACTTTGACAAGTTTTCATGATGTCCCATGTTGGTCTCAAGTACATTTTAGACACTTTTGACAAGTTTTCATGATGTCCCATGTTGGTCCCTAGTACAATTTAGACACTTTTGACAAGTTTCCATGATGTCCCATGTTGGTCCCTAGTACAATTAGACACTTTTGACAAGTTTTCATGATGTCCCATGGTGGTCTCAAGTACATTTTAGACACTTTTGACAAGTTTCCATGGTGTCCCATGGTGGTCCCTAGTACAATTGAGACACTTTTGACAAGTTTTCATGATGTCCCATGGTGGTCTCAAGTACATTTTAGGACACTTTTGACAAGTTTTCATGGTGTCCATGTTAGTCTCAAGTACATTTTAGACACTTTTGACAAGTTTCATGATGTCCCATGGTGGTCTCAAGTACATTTAGACACTTTTGACAAGTTTCATGGTGTCCCATGTTGGTCCCTAGTACAATTGAGACACTTTTGACAAGTTTTCATGATGTCCCATGTTGGTCTCAAGTACATTTTAGACACTTTGACAAGTTTCATGATGTCCCATGTTGGTCTCAAGTACATTTAGACACTTTTGACAAGTTTTCATGGTGTCCCATGTTGGTCCCTAGTACAATTTAGACACTTTTGACAAGTTTCATGATGTCCCATGTTGGTCCCTAGTACAATTTAGACACTTTTGACAAGTTTCCATGATGTCCCATGTTGGTCCCTAGTACAATTTAGACACTTTTGACAAGTTTTCATGATGTCCCATGTTGGTCTCAAGTACATTTTAGACACTTTTGACAAGTTTTCATGGTGTCCCATGTTAGTCTCAAGTACATTTTAGACACTTTGACAAGTTTTCATGATGTCCCATGGTGGTCTCAAGTACATTTTAGACACTTTTGACAAGTTTCATGGTGTCCCATGTTGGTCCTAGTACAATTGAGACACTTTTGACAAGTTTCATGATGTCCCATGTTGGTTCAAGTACATTTTAGACACTTTTGACAAGTTTTCATGATGTCCCATGTTGGTCTCAAGTACATTTTAGACACTTTTGACAAGTTTTCATGATGTCCCATGGTGGTCTCAAGTACATTTTAGACACTTTGACAAGTTTTCATGGTGTCCCATGTTGGTCCCTAGTACAATTGAGACACTTTTGACAAGTTTTCATGATGTCCCATGTTGGTCTCAAGTACATTTTAGACACTTTTGACAAGTTTTCATGATGTCCCATGGTGGTCTCAAGTACATTTTAGACACTTTTGACAAGTTTTCATGGTGTCCATGTTGGTCCCTAGTACAATTTAGACACTTTTGACAAGTTTCATGATGTCCCATGTTGGTCCTAGTACAATTTAGACACTTTTGACAAGTTTCCATGATGTCCCATGTTGGTCCCTAGTACAATTTAGACACTTTTGACAAGTTTTCATGATGTCCCATGTTGGTCTCAAGTACATTTTAGACACTTTTGACAAGTTTTCATGGTGTCCCATGTTAGTCTCAAGTACATTTTAGACACTTTTGACAAGTTTCATGATGTCCCATGGTGGTCTCAAGTACATTTTAGACACTTTTGACAAGTTTCATGGTGTCCCATGTGGTCCCTAGTACAATTGAGACACTTTTGACAAGTTTCATGATGTCCATGGTGGTCTCAAGTACATTTTAGACACTTTTGACAAGTTTTCATGGTGTCCCATGTTGGTCCCAGTACAATTGAGACACTTTTGACAAGTTTTCATGATGTCCCATGGTGGTCTCAAGTACATTTTAGACACTTTGACAAGTTTTCATGGTGTCCCATGTTGGTCCCTAGTACAATTTAGACACTTTTGACAAGTTTTCATGATGTCCCATGTTGGTCCCTAGTACAATTTAGACACTTTTGACAAGTTTCCATGCTGTCCCATGTGGTCCCTAGTACAATTAGACACTTTTGACAAGTTTTCATGATGTCCCATGTTGGTCTCAAGTACATTTTAGACACTTTTGACAAGTTTCATGGTGTCATGTAGTCTCAAGTACATTTTAGACACTTTTGACAAGTTTTCATGATGTCCCATGGTGGTCCAAGTACATTTTAGACACTTTTGACAAGTTTCATGGTGTCCATGTTGGTCCCTAGTACAATTGAGACACTTTTGACAAGTTTTCATGATGTCCCATGTTGGTCTCAAGTACATTTTAGACACTTTGACAAGTTCCATGATGTCCCATGTTGGTCCCTAGTACAATTTAGACACTTTTGACAAGTTTTCATGATGTCCCATGTTGGTCCCTAGTACATTTTAGACACTTTTGACAAGTTTCATGATGTCCCATGTTGGTCCCTAGTACAATTGAGACACTTTGACAAGTTTTCATGATGTCCCATGTTGGTCTCAAGTACATTTAGACACTTTGACAAGTTTTCATGATGTCCCATGGTGGTCTCAAGTACATTTTAGACACTTTTGACAAGTTTTCATGGTGTCCCATGTTGGTCCCTAGTACAATTTAGACACTTTTGACAAGTTTCCATGATGTCCCATGTTGGTCCTAGTACAATTGAGACACTTTTGACAAGTTTTCATGATGTCCCACGTTGGTCTCAAGTACAATTTAGACACTTTTGACAAGTTTTCATGATGTCCCATGTTGGTCTCAAGTACATTTTAGACACTTTTGACAAGTTTTCATGATGTCCCATGTTGGTCCCTAGTACAATTTAGACACTTTTGACAAGTTTCCATGATGTCCCATGTTGGTCCCTAGTACAATTGAGACACTTTTGACAAGTTTTCATGATGTCCCATGTTGGTCTCAAGTACATTTTAGACACTTTGACAAGTTTTCATGATGTCCCATGGTGGTCTCAAGTACATTTTAGACATTTTGACAAGTTTTCATGGTGTCCCATGTTGGTCCCTAGTACAATTTAGACACTTTTGACAAGTTTCATGATGTCCCATGTTGGTCCCTAGTACAATTTAGACACTTTTGACAAGTTTCATGATGTCCCATGTTGGTCCTAGTACAATTTAGACACTTTTGACAAGTTTTCATGATGTCCCATGTTGGTCTCAAGTACAATTTTAGACACTTTTGACAAGTTTTCATGGTGTCCCATGTTAGTCTCAAGTACATTTTAGACACTTTGACAAGTTTCATGATGTCCCATGTTGGTCTCAAGTACAATTTAGACACTTTTGACAAGTTTTCATGATGTCCCATGTTGGTCCCTAGTACAATTGAGACACTTTTGACAAGTTTTCATGATGTCCCATGTTGGTCTCAAGTACATTTTAGACACTTTTGACAAGTTTTCATGATGTCCATGTAGTCTCAAGTACATTTTAGACACTTTTGACAAGTTTTCATGATGTCCCATGGGGTCTCAAGTACATTTTAGACACTTTTGACAAGTTTCATGGTGTCCCATGTTGGTCCCTAGTACAATTTAGACACTTTTGACAAGTTTCATGATGTCCCATGTTGGTCTAGTACAATTTAGACACTTTTGACAAGTTTCCATGATGTCCCATGTTGGTCCCTAGTACAATTTAGACACTTTTGACAAGTTTTCATGATGTCCCATGTTGGTCTCAAGTACATTTTAGACACTTTTGACAAGTTTCATGGTGTCCCATGTTAGTCTCAAGTACATTTTAGACACTTTTGACAAGTTTTCATGATGTCCCATGGTGGTCTCAAGTACATTTAGACACTTTTGACAAGTTTTCATGGTGTCCCATGTTGGTCCTAGTACAATTTAGACACTTTTGACAAGTTTTCATGATGTCCCATGTTGGTCTCAAGTACATTTTAGACACTTTTGACAAGTTTCATGATGTCCCATGGTGGTCTCAAGTACATTTTAGACACTTTTGACAAGTTTTCATGGGTCCCATGTTGGTCCCTAGTACAATTTAGACACTTTTGACAAGTTTTCATGATGTCCCATGTTGGTCTCAAGTACATTTTAGACACTTTTGACAAGTTTTCATGATGTCCCATGGTGGTCTCAAGTACATTTTAGACACTTTTGACAAGTTTTCATGGTGTCCCATGTTGGTCCTAGTACAATTTAGACACTTTTGACAAAGTTTCATGATGTCCCATGTTGGTCCCTAGTACAATTGAGACACTTTTGACAAGTTTTCATGATGTCCCACGTTGGTCTCAAGTACAATTTAGACACTTTTGACAAGTTTTCATGATGTCCCATGTTGGTCTCAAGTACATTTTAGACACTTTTGACAAGTTTCATGATGTCCCATGTTGGTCCCTAGTACAATTTAGACACTTTTGACAAGTTTCCATGATGTCCCATGTTGGTCCTAGTACAATTTAGACACTTTTGACAAGTTTTCATGATGTCCCATGTGGTCCCTATTACAATTTAGACACTTTTGACAAGTTTCCATGATGTCCATGTTGGTCCCTAGTACAATTTAGACACTTTTGACAAGTTTTCATGATGTCCCATGTGGTCTCAAGTACATTTTAGACACTTTTGACAAGTTTTCATGATGTCCCATGTTGGTCTCAAGTACATTTAGACACTTTTGACAAGTTTTCATGGTGTCCCATGTTAGTCTCAAGTACATTTTAGACACTTTTGACAAGTTTTCATGATGTCCCATGGTGGTCTCAAGTACATTTTAGACACTTTTGACAAGTTTTCATGGTGTCCCATGGTGGTCTCAAGTACATTTTAGACACTTTTGACAAGTTTTCATGGTGTCCCATGTTGGTCCCTAGTACAATTGAGACACTTTTGACAAGTTTTCATGATGTCCCATGTTGGTCCCTAGTACAATTTAGACACTTTTGACAAGTTTTCATGATGTCCCATGTTGGTCTCAAGTACATTTTAGACACTTTTGACAAGTTTTCATGATGTCCCATGTTGGTCTCAAGTACATTTTAGACACTTTTGACAAGTTTTCATGGGTCCCATGTTAGTCTCAAGTACATTTTAGACATTTTGACAAGTTTTCATGATGTCCCATGTTGGTCTCAAGTACAATTTAGACACTTTTGACAAGTTTTCATGATGTCCCATGTTGGTCCCTAGTACAATTTAGACACTTTTGACAAGTTTCCATGATGTCCCATGTTGGTCCTAGTACAATTTAGACACTTTTGACAAGTTTTCATGATGTCCCATGTTGGTCCGTAGTACAATTTAGACACTTTTGACAAGTTTCCATGATGTCCCATGTTGGTCCCTAGTACAATTTAGACACTTTGACAAGTTTTCATGATGTCCCATGGTGGTCTCAAGTACATTTTAGACACTTTTGACAAGTTTTCATGATGTCCCATGTTGGTCTCAAGTACATTTTAGACACTTTGACAAGTTTTCATGGTGTCCCATGTTAGTTCAAGTACATTTTAGACACTTTTGACAAGTTTTCATGATGTCCCATGGTGGTCTCAAGTACATTTTAGACACTTTTGACAAGTTTTCATGGTGTCCCATGGTGGTCTCAAGTACATTTTAGACACTTTTGACAAGTTTTCATGGTGTCCCATGTTGGTCCCTAGTACAATTGAGACACTTTTGACAAGTTTTCATGATGTCCCATGTTGGTCCCTAGTACAATTTAGATACTTTTGACAAGTTTTCATGATGTCCCATGTTGGACTCAAGTACAATTTAGACACTTTTGACAAGTTTTCATGATGTCCAATGTTGGTCCCAAGTACAATTCAGACACTTTTGACAAGTTTTCATGATGTCCCATGTTGGTCCCTAGTACAATTTAGACACTTTTGACAAGTTTTCATGATGTCCCATGTTGGTCCCTAGTACAATTTAGACACTTTTGACAAGTTTCCATGAGTCCCATGTTGGTCCTAGTACAATTTAGATACTTTTGACAAGTTTCATGATGTCCCAGTTGGTCTCAAGTACAATTTAGACACTTTTGACAAGTTTCATGATGTCCAATGTTGGTCCCAAGTACAATTTAGACACTTTGACAAGTTTCATGATGTCCCATGTTGGTCCCTAGTACAATTTAGACACTTTTGACAAGTTTTCATGATGTCCCATGTGGTCTCAAGTACATTTAGACACTTTGACAAGTTTTCATGATGTCCATGTTGGTCCCTAGTACATTTAGACACTTTTGACAAGTTTCATGATGTCCAATGTTGGTCCCAAGTACAATTTAGACACTTTTGACAAGTTTTCATGATGTCCATGTTGTTCCCTAGTACAATTTAGACACTTTTGACAAGTTTTCATGATGTCCATGTTGGTCCTAGTACAATTTAGACACTTTTGACAAGTTTTCATGATGTCCCATGTGGTCTCAAGTACATTTAGACACTTTTGACAAGTTTTCATGATGTCCCATGTTGGTCCCTAGTACAATTTAGACACTTTTGACAAGTTTTCATGATGTCCAATGTTGGTCCCAAGTACAATTTAGACACTTTTGACAAGTTTTCATGATGTCCCATGTTGATCCATAGTACAATTTAGACACTTTGGACAAGTTTCATGATGTCCCATGTGGTCCTAGTACAATTTAGACACTTTTGACAAGTTTCATGATGTCCCATGTGTTCCTAGTACAATTTAGACACTTTTGACAAGTTTCATGATGTCCATGTGGTCCCTAGTACAATTTAGACACTTTTGACAAGTTTTCATGATGTCCATGTTGGTCCCTAGTACAATTTAGACACTTTGACAAGTTTCATGATGTCCCATGTTGGTCCCTAGTACAATTTAGACACTTTTGACAAGTTTCATGATGTCCCATGTTGGTCCTAGTACAATTTAGACACTTTTGACAAGTTTTCATGATGTCCCATGTTGGTCCTAGTACAATTTAGACACTTTTGACAAGTTTCATGATGTCCATGTTGGTCCTAAGTACTTTACAGATCACTGAGTCACAATTCTCATGTCATTTGCGATGAAATAGTCTTATGGTTGGCTGAGTACGTCATAGTACTTGATTATGAAGTTCGAAGACTTTTGTGCAACCTCTTATTTCAGAGGCCATTTACTATATCCTGCGTTGCTTGATCTTTATATAAAAAAAATTTGTATTGCTCAACTTTTAATCTACTTTCCAACGGTGCAAAAATTATGTCTCTAGTCTTTGGTTCAAAAGTTATGGCCGTAAAAAATAGACATTTTTTTTCTTCAAACAGCTTTTTTCATGGGTTTTCAAGGTTTCCATAGTCATCCCAAGTGCATTGGAGGCACTTTTCATGAATTCTACGATGTCCCATGTGGTCCGTAGTACAATTTAGACACTTTGACAAGTTTTCATGATGTCCCATGTTGGTCCCTAGTACAATTTAGACACTTTTGACAAGTTTTCATGATGTCCCATGTTGGTCCTAGTGCAATTGAGACACTTTTGACAGTTTTCATGATGTCCCATGTTGGTCCCTAGTACAATTTAGACACTTTTGACAAGTTTCATGATGTCCCATGTTGGTCCTAAGTACTTTACAGATCACGAGTCACAATTCTCATGTCATTTGCGATGAAATAGTCTTATGGTTTGGCTGAGTACGTCATAGTACTTGATTATGAAGTTCGAAGCCTTTTGTGCAACCTCTTATTTCAGAGGCCATTTACTATATCCTGCGTGCTCTGATCTTAATATAAAAAATTTGTATGCTCAACTTTTAATCTACTTTCCAACGGTGCAAAATTATGTCTCTAGCTCTTCTGGTTCAAAAGTTATGGCCGTTTAAAAATAGACATTTTTTCTTCAAACAGCTTTTTTCATGGGTTTTCAAGGTTTCCATAGTCATCCCAAGTGCATTGGAGGCACTTTTCATGAATTCTTACGATGTCCCATGTTGGTCCCTAGTACAATTTAAACACTTTTGACAAGTTTCATGATGTCCCATGTTGGTCCCTAGTACAATTAGACACTTTTGACAAGTTTTCATGAGTCCCATGTTGGTCCCTAGTACAATTTAGACACTTTTGACAAGTTTTCATGATGTCCCATGTTGGTCCCTAGTACAATTTAGACACTTTTGACAAGTTTTCATGATGTCCATGTGGTCCTAAGTACTTTACAGATCACTGAGTCACACTTTCTCATGTCATTGCGATGAAATAGTCTTATGGTTTGGCTGAGTACGTCATAGTATTGATTATGAAGTTCGAAGACTTTGTGCAACCTCTTATTTCAGAGGCCATTACTATATCCTGCGTTGCTCTGATTTAATATAAAAAATTTGTATTGCTCAACTTTTAATCTACTTTCAACGGTGCAAAAATATGTCTCTAGCTCTTCTGGTTCAAAAGTATGGCCGTTTAAAAATAGACATTTTTTTTCTTCAAACAGCTTTTTTCATGGGTTTTCAAGGTTTCCATAGTCATCCCAAGGCATGGAGGCACATTACATGAATCTTTACGATGTCCCATGTTGGTCCCTAGTACAATTTAGACACTTTTGACAAGTTGTCATGATGTCCCATGTTGGTCTCAAGTACAATTGAGACACTTTTGACAAGTTTTCATGATGTCCCATGTTGGTCTCAAGTACAATTTAGACACTTTTGACAAGTTTTCATGATGTCCAATGTGGCCTTAGTACAATTTAGACACTTTTGACAAGTTTTCATGATGTCCATGGTGGTCCCTAGTACAATTGGGACACTTTGACCAGTTTTCATGATGTCCCATGTTGGTCCCTAGTACAATTTAGACACTTTTGACAAGTTTTCATGATGTCCCATGTTGGTCCCTAGTACAATTTAGACACTTTTGACAAGTTTTCATGATGTCCCATGTTGGTCCCTAGTACAATTTAGCACTTTTGACAAGTTTTCATGATGTCCATGTGGTCCCTAGTACAATTTAGACACTTTTGACAAGTTTTCATGATGTCCCATGTTGGTCCCTAGTACAATTTAGACACTTTTGACAAGTATTCATGATGTCCCATGTTGGTCCTAAGTACTTTACAGATCACTGAGTCACAATTCTCATGTCATTTGCGATGAAATAGTCTTATGGTTTGGCTGAGTACGTCATAGTACTTGATTATGAAGTTCGAAGACTTTTGTGCAACCTTTATTTCAGAGGCCATTTACTATATCCTGCGTTGCTCTGATCTTTATATAAAAAAATTTGTATTGCTCAACTTTAACTACTTTCCAACGGGTGCAAAAATTATGTCTCTAGCTCTTCTGGTTCAAAAGTTATGGCCGTTTAAAAATAGACATTTTTTTTTTTTCAAACAGCTTTTTTCATGGGTTTTCAAGGTTTCCATAGTCATCCCAAGTGCATTGGAGGCACTTTTTCATGAACTTTTACGATGTCCCATGTTGTCCATAACAATTTAGACACTTTTGACAAGTTTCATGATGTCCCATGTTGGTCCCTAGTACAATTTAGACACTTTTGACAAGTTTTCATGATGTCCCATGTTGGTCCCTAGTACAATTTAGACACTTTTGACAAGTTTTCATGATGTCCCATGTTGGTCCTAGTACAATTTAGACACTTTTGACAAGTTTTCATGATGTCCCATGTTGGTCCTAGTACTTTACAGCACTGAGTCACAATTTCATGTCATTTGCGATGAAATAGTCTTATGGTTTGGCTGAGTACGTCATAGTACTTGATTATGAAGTTCGAAGACTTTTGTGCAACCTCTTATTTCAGAGGGCATTTACTATATCCTGCGTTGCTCTGATCTTATATAAAAAAAATTTGTATGCTCAACTTTTAATCTACTTTCCACGGTTGCAAAAATTATGTCTCTAGCTCTTCTGGTTCAAAAGTTATGGCCGTTTAAAATAGACATTTTTTTTCTTCAAACAGCTTTTTTCATGGGTTTTCAAGGTTTCCATAGTCATCCCAAGTGCATTGGAGGCACTTTTCATGAATTTTACGATGTCCCATGTTGGTCCCTAGTACAATTAGACACTTTTGACAAGTTTTCATGATGTCCCATGTGGTCCTAGTACAATGTAGACACTTTGACAAGTTTTCATGATGTCCCATGTGGTCTCAAGTACAATTTAGACACTTTTGACAGTTTTCATGATGTCCCATGTTGGTCCCTAGTGCAATTGAGACACTTTTGACAAGTTTCATGATGTCCCATGTTGGTCCTAGTACAATTAGACACTTTTGACAAGTTTTCATGATGTCCCATGTTGGTCTAAGTACTTTACAGATCACCGAGTCACAATTCTCATGTCATTTGCGATGAAATAGTCTTATGGTTTGGCTGAGTAAGTCATAGTACTTGATTATGAAGTTCGAAGACTTTTGTGCAACTCTTATTTCAGAGGCCATTACTATATCCTGCGTGCTCTGATCTTAATATAAAAAAAATTGTATGCTCAACTTTTAATCTCTTTCCAACGGTGCAAAAATTTGTCTCTAGCTCTTCTGGTTCAAAAGTATGGCCGTTTAAAAATAGACATTTTTTCTTCAAACAGCTTTTTTCATGGGTTTTCAAGGTTTCCATAGTCATCCAAGTGCATTGGAGGCACTTTCATGAATTCTACGATGTCCCATGTTGGTCCCTAGTACAATTTAGACATTTTGACAAGTTTTCATGATGTCCCATGTTGTCCTAGTACAATTTAGACACTTTGACAAGTTTTCATGATGTCCCATGTTGGTCCCTAGTGCAATGAGACACTTTGACAAGTTTCATGATGTCCATGTTGGTCCTAAGTACTTTACAGATCAACGAGTCACAATTCTCATGTCATTTGCGATGAAATAGTCTTATGGTTTGGCTGAGTACGTCATAGTACTTGATATGAAGTTCGAAGACTTTTGTGCACCTCTTATTCAGAGGCATTTACTATATCTGCGTTGCTCTGATCTTAATATAAAAAAAAATTGTATTGCTCACTTTTAATCGTCTTTCCAACGGTGCAAAAATTATGTCTCTAGGCTTCTGGTTTCAAAGTTATGGCCGTTTAAAAATAGACATTTTTTTTTCTTCAAACAGCTTTTTTCATGGGTTTTCAAGGTGTTCCATAGTCACCCAAGTGCATTGGAGGGCACTTTTCATGAATTCTTACGATGTACCATGTTGGTCCCTAGTACAATTTAGACACTTTGACAAGTTTTATGATGTCCCATGTTGGTCCCTAGTACAATTTAGGACACTTTTGACAAGTTTCATGATGTACCATGTTGGTCCCTAGGCAA
>NW_024428396.1:0-25000 GCF_017562075.2 Anopheles merus | reverse complement strand
AGACCGTTCCTTTACACTAGTGGACAAGAGTTGGCTCCTTCCGTGTCAGAGTGACTTGACCATGGTATGGAGCGGGACACGTAACACTAGTGAGCTTGTCGGGTGCCTCCTTCTTGACTTGATTGTCTTGATGTGAGGACCGTGCGACCCACACCAGTACGTATACTGTACACTCATTATGGCTCTACCTTGTCCTGTTCATGAAGTGCTTAAGCAGCCATGGACTAGGTAATGGGTACTGGTGAAGCTTGACTTAGGCTCCTTCCTTGTCAGACGAGTGACTTGACTTGGTCTGGAGACTAAGGCTTACATTGGTGGACATGCATCGTGCTCCTAGCTTGTCAGACGAGTGACTTGACATGCTGTGGAGAAGGTTGCTTAACACTGATGAGCTTGTCGGCGTGCCTCCTTCTTGACTTGATTGTCTCGATGTGAGGACCGTGCGGACCACACCAGTGAGTCATATAAGTACACTCTAGTAAGCTTTGTTCACCTTGTCTGGTCTGTGTTGTGCTCGACCCGCCTTCACGGACAATGGATGGACTGGTGGATACTGGTGAAGCTTGGTGCAGGCTCCTTCCTTGTCAGACGAGCGACTTGACTTGGTTGGAGACTGTTCCTTTACATTAGTGGACATGTGTCGTGCTTCTTCCTTGTCAGACGAGTGACTTGACATAGGGTGGAGATGGACGCGTAACACTAATGAGCTGTCGGCGTTCCTCCTTCTTGACTTGATTGTCTTGATGCGAGGAACGTGCAGACCACACCAGTAAGCTTACATGCTCTCGTTACAAGTTGTATATGTGACCCGTTTGGGCCGGTTGCCTTGCGCATGATGATGTTGACCATGTTTGGTTAACGTGTCGTGTGTCGAGGTGGTCGGTCTTGGTAGTAGGATGTCTTGTGCATGGCGTGTTGACCTCGTCGGTCGATGTGTCGTGTACGAGATGACCTACTTGCCCGTCGGTTGTCCAAGTTGTATGATGTGTTGACTTAGTCGACGTGTCATGGTGTGGATGATTGGCGTACGGGTCATGTATGGTGGTACTTCCTTCGGTTGAAGGGATGTACTAGTACATATTGTATTAATTGTTTATTTCACGATCTGGTCTTTGATTGGATCGTGAAAAAACGCTAAGTCCAAGAATCCTGAACTCGAGAGGAAAGCGCTGATGGCAACCTTTTTGACAGGACGTCCCTAGAAAACGGCTTTTTCCTTTCGGCATTAAGTGGCATGTTTAACGTGGCTAGAACATCAATTATCCTGCAAAATGGCACTCAAGCTTGGCAAAAGTCTCGAAAACTCCTATCTTGACGCACCGGCAACCGCAACACGATGCAAAACAAATTGCACGAGCTACTGATACTTGTACCATGCACGGTACACGGTTCCGAAAATTACGCCTGAAAGTATGCAATTTGGTGCTACCCTAGGGAATTGTATGGGGAAGCCTACCTACGCGTGTCGCACGTTGCAAGTTGCATGGTCGTCGATCAGAGGCATGCAAAAGCACCTATCTAGGGGAATTACTCTACGTTTAGTAGCTAGTGCGATTTTCCGGTCCAGCACGGCAGTACGCCTGCATGCATACAATCCATGTACCAACCATGTACCTAGGCGTGGTCAGTAGCTTTTGGCGCCACATGGAGGAAGTATTCGAGTCAGATTTCTGGACTTAGCGTATTTTTCAAAAACTATTAATTTAAATTAAACTATTAATGGGTCTCAAGCTAGGCGTTGGTCAGTAGCTTTGGGCGCAACATGGAGGAAGTATTCGAGTTCAGATTTCTGGGATTAGCGTATTTTTCAAAACTATTAATGGAAATTAAACTATAAATGGGTCACAAGCTAGGCGTTGGTCAGTAGCTTTTGGCGCAACATGGAGGAAGTATTCGAGTTCAGATTTCTGGGACTTAGCGTATTTTTCAAAACTATTAATGGAAATTAAACTATAAATGGGTCTCAAGATAGGCGTTGGTCAGTAGCTTTTGGCGCAAACATGGAGGAAGTATTCGAGTTCAGATTTCTGGGACTTAGCGTATTTTCAATCTATTAAACCGAATCAAACATAAAAATGATGAAACCTACACGACGTTCCTAGGTTATGGACGAAAAGTGACGATTTAGTGCCGGTCAGGATAGCCGTGCACCAAAATTGTTACGATCAGGGAAAGTACAACACGGAGGGCGCAGCCGAGCGTACGCGTTCATGGATGTCCATGTTGGTACAAGTTGCCGGTCAGGATAGCCGTGCACCAAAATTGTGTACCGATCAGGGAAAGTACAACACGGAGGGCGCAGCCCGAGCGTACGCGTTCATGGATGTCCATGTTGGTACAAGTTGCCGGTCAGGATAGCCGTGCACCAAAATTGTGTACCGATCAGGGAAAGTACAACACGGAGGGCGCAGCCCGAGCGTACGCGTTCATGGATGTCCATGTTGGTACAAGTTGCCGGTCAGGATAGCCGTGCACCAAATTGTGTACCGATCAGGGAAAGTACTACGTTCCTATGACTTGGGTGAAAATGTTGATAAAGTGCCGGATAGGATAGACGGTGCTTATCGTACACATCACAAACAAAAACCCTTAGTGAGCAGTAGCAAGTGTCGATGGAACAAAGCGAAGGCAATACAAACTGATCAAGTACAATAAAGAACGCTACGTACTAGGACTTCTGTCCAAGAATGGTGTCCGCGACGGGAGGGCAATGGTCGAGCAAGCAGGTTTCCCTAGTAAACCTTGTATGGTAAACATACCCAAGCGTGTCCGTATGCACGCAACGATAGTCACGAACGGGCACATACCTAGGGAAAGTACTCTACGTACTAGGACTTCTGTCCAAGAATGGTGTCCGCGACGGGAGGGCAATGGTCGAGCAAGCAGGTTTCCCTAGTAAACCTTGTATGGTAAACATACCCAAGCGTGTCCGTATGCACGCAACGATAGTCACGAACGGGCACATACCTAGGGAAAGTACTCTACGTACTAGGACTTCTGTCCAAGAATGGTGTCCGCGACGGGAGGGCAATGGTCGAGCAAGCAGGTTTCCCTAGTAAACCTTGTATGGTAAACATACCCAAGCGTGTCCGTATGCACGCAACGATAGTCACGAACGGGCACATACCTAGGGAAAGTACTCTACGTACTAGGACTTCTGTCCAAGAATGGTGTCCGCGACGGGAGGGCAATGGTCGAGCAAGCAGGTTTCCCTAGTAAACCTTGTATGGTAAACATACCCAAGCGTGTCCGTATGCACGCAACGATAGTCACGAACGGGCACATACCTAGGGAAAGTACTCTACGTACTAGGACTTCTGTCCAAGAATGGTGTCCGCGACGGGAGGGCAATGGTCGAGCAAGCAGGTTTCCCTAGTAACCTTGTATGGTAAACATACCCAAGCGTGTCCGTATGCACGCAACGATAGTCACGAACGGGCACATACCTAGGGAAAGTACTCTACGTACTAGGACTTCTGTCCAAGAATGGTGTCCGCGACGGGAGGGCAATGGTCGAGCAAGCAGTTTCCCTAGTAAACCTTGTATGGTAAACATACCCAAGCGTGTCCGTATGCACGCAACGATAGTCACGAACGGGCACATACCTAGGGAAAGTACTCTACGTACTAGGACTTCTGTCCAAGAATGGTGTCCGCGACGGGAGGGCAATGGTCGAGCAAGCAGGTTTCCCTAGTAAACCTTGTATGGTAAACATACCCAAGCGTGTCCGTATGCACGCAACGATAGTCACGAACGGGCACATACCTAGGGAAAGTACTCTACGTACTAGGACTTCTGTCCAAGAATGGTGTCCGCGACGGGAGGGCAATGGTCGAGCAAGCAGGTTTCCCTAGTAAACCTTGTATGGTAAACATACCCAAGCGTGTCCGTATGCACGCAACGATAGTCACGAACGGGCACATACCTAGGGAAAGTACTCTACGTACTAGGACTTCTGTCCAAGAATGGTGTCCGCGACGGGAGGGCAATGGTCGAGCAAGCAGGTTTCCCTAGTAAACCTTGTATGGTAAACATACCCAAGCGTGTCCGTATGCACGCAACGATAGTCACGAACGGGCACATACCTAGGGAAAGTACTCTACGTACTAGGACTTCTGTCCAAGAATGGTGTCCGCGACGGGAGGGCAATGGTCGAGCAAGCAGGTTTCCCTAGTAAACCTTGTATGGTAAACATACCCAAGCGTGTCCGTATGCACGCAACGATAGTCACGAACGGGCACATACCTAGGGAAAGTACTCTACGTACTAGGACTTCTGTCCAAGAATGGTGTCCGCGACGGGAGGGCAATGGTCGAGCAAGCAGGTTTCCCTAGTAAACCTTGTATGGTAAACATACCCAAGCGTGTCCGTATGCACGCAACGATAGTCACGAACGGGCACATACCTAGGGAAAGTACTCTACGTACTAGGACTTCTGTCCAAGAATGGTGTCCGCGACGGGAGGGCAATGGTCGAGCAAGCAGGTTTCCCTAGTAAACCTTGTATGGTAAACATACCCAAGCGTGTCCGTATGCACGCAACGATAGTCACGAACGGGCACATACCTAGGGAAAGTACTCTACGTACTAGGACTTCTGTCCAAGAATGGTGTCCGCGACGGGAGGGCAATGGTCGAGCAAGCAGGTTTCCCTAGTAAACCTTGTATGGTAAACATACCCAAGCGTGTCCGTATGCACGCAACGATAGTCACGAACGGGCACATACCTAGGGAAAGTACTCTACGTACTAGGACTTCTGTCCAAGAATGGTGTCCGCGACGGGAGGGCAATGGTCGAGCAAGCAGGTTTCCCTAGTAAACCTTGTATGGTAAACATACCCAAGCGTGTCCGTATGCACGCAACGATAGTCACGAACGGGCACATACCTAGGGAAAGTACTCTACGTACTAGGACTTCTGTCCAAGAATGGTGTCCGCGACGGGAGGGCAATGGTCGAGCAAGCAGGTTTCCCTAGTAAACCTTGTATGGTAAACATACCCAAGCGTGTCCGTATGCACGCAACGATAGTCACGAACGGGCACATACCTAGGGAAAGTACTCTACGTACTAGGACTTCTGTCCAAGAATGGTGTCCGCGACGGGAGGGCAATGGTCGAGCAAGCAGGTTTCCCTAGTAAACCTTGTATGGTAAACATACCCAAGCGTGTCCGTATGCACGCAACGATAGTCACGAACGGGCACATACCTAGGGAAAGTACTCTACGTACTAGGACTTCTGTCCAAGAATGGTGTCCGCGACGGGAGGGCAATGGTCGAGCAAGCAGGTTTCCCTAGTAAACCTTGTATGGTAAACATACCCAAGCGTGTCCGTATGCACGCAACGATAGTCACGAACGGGCACATACCTAGGGAAAGTACTCTACGTACTAGGACTTCTGTCCAAGAATGGTGTCCGCGACGGGAGGGCAATGGTCGAGCAAGCAGGTTTCCCTAGTAAACCTTGTATGGTAAACATACCCAAGCGTGTCCGTATGCACGCAACGATAGTCACGAACGGGCACATACCTAGGGAAAGTACTCTACGTACTAGGACTTCTGTCCAAGAATGGTGTCCGCGACGGGAGGGCAATGGTCGAGCAAGCAGGTTTCCCTAGTAAACCTTGTATGGTAAACATACCCAAGCGTGTCCGTATGCACGCAACGATAGTCACGAACGGGCACATACCTAGGGAAAGTACTCTACGTACTAGGACTTCTGTCCAAGAATGGTGTCCGCGACGGGAGGGCAATGGTCGAGCAAGCAGGTTTCCCTAGTAAACCTTGTATGGTAAACATACCCAAGCGTGTCCGTATGCACGCAACGATAGTCACGAACGGGCACATACCTAGGGAAAGTACTCTACGTACTAGGACTTCTGTCCAAGAATGGTGTCCGCGACGGGAGGGCAATGGTCGAGCAAGCAGGTTTCCCTAGTAAACCTTGTATGGTAAACATACCCAAGCGTGTCCGTATGCACGCAACGATAGTCACGAACGGGCACATACCTAGGGAAAGTACTCTACGTACTAGGACTTCTGTCCAAGAATGGTGTCCGCGACGGGAGGGCAATGGTCGAGCAAGCAGGTTTCCCTAGTAAACCTTGTATGGTAAACATACCCAAGCGTGTCCGTATGCACGCAACGATAGTCACGAACGGGCACATACCTAGGGAAAGTACTCTACGTACTAGGACTTCTGTCCAAGAATGGTGTCCGCGACGGGAGGGCAATGGTCGAGCAAGCAGGTTTCCCTAGTAAACCTTGTATGGTAAACATACCCAAGCGTGTCCGTATGCACGCAACGATAGTCACGAACGGGCACATACCTAGGGAAAGTACTCTACGTACTAGGACTTCTGTCCAAGAATGGTGTCCGCGACGGGAGGGCAATGGTCGAGCAAGCAGGTTTCCCTAGTAAACCTTGTATGGTAAACATACCCAAGCGTGTCCGTATGCACGCAACGATAGTCACGAACGGGCACATACCTAGGGAAAGTACTCTACGTACTAGGACTTCTGTCCAAGAATGGTGTCCGCGACGGGAGGGCAATGGTCGAGCAAGCAGGTTTCCCTAGTAAACCTTGTATGGTAAACATACCCAAGCGTGTCCGTATGCACGCAACGATAGTCACGAACGGGCACATACCTAGGGAAAGTACTCTACGTACTAGGACTTCTGTCCAAGAATGGTGTCCGCGACGGGAGGGCAATGGTCGAGCAAGCAGGTTTCCCTAGTAAACCTTGTATGGTAAACATACCCAAGCGTGTCCGTATGCACGCAACGATAGTCACGAACGGGCACATACCTAGGGAAAGTACTCTACGTACTAGGACTTCTGTCCAAGAATGGTGTCCGCGACGGGAGGGCAATGGTCGAGCAAGCAGGTTTCCCTAGTAAACCTTGTATGGTAAACATACCCAAGCGTGTCCGTATGCACGCAACGATAGTCACGAACGGCACATACCTAGGGAAAGTACTCTACGTACTAGGACTTCTGTCCAAGAATGGTGTCCGCGACGGGAGGGCAATGGTCGAGCAAGCAGGTTTCCCTAGTAAACCTTGTATGGTAAACATACCCAAGCGTGTCCGTATGCACGCAACGATAGTCACGAACGGGCACATACCTAGGGAAAGTACTCTACGTACTAGGACTTCTGTCCAAGAATGGTGTCCGCGACGGGAGGGCAATGGTCGAGCAAGCAGGTTTCCCTAGTAAACCTTGTATGGTAAACATACCCAAGCGTGTCCGTATGCACGCAACGATAGTCACGAACGGGCACATACCTAGGGAAAGTACTCTACGTACTAGGACTTCTGTCCAAGAATGGTGTCCGCGACGGGAGGGCAATGGTCGAGCAAGCAGGTTTCCCTAGTAAACCTTGTATGGTAAACATACCCAAGCGTGTCCGTATGCACGCAACGATAGTCACGAACGGGCACATACCTAGGGAAAGTACTCTACGTACTAGGACTTCTGTCCAAGAATGGTGTCCGCGACGGGAGGGCAATGGTCGAGCAAGCAGGTTTCCCTAGTAAACCTTGTATGGTAAACATACCCAAGCGTGTCCGTATGCACGCAACGATAGTCACGAACGGGCACATACCTAGGGAAAGTACTCTACGTACTAGGACTTCTGTCCAAGAATGGTGTCCGCGACGGGAGGGCAATGGTCGAGCAAGCAGGTTTCCCTAGTAAACCTTGTATGGTAAACATACCCAAGCGTGTCCGTATGCACGCAACGATAGTCACGAACGGGCACATACCTAGGGAAAGTACTCTACGTACTAGGACTTCTGTCCAAGAATGGTGTCCGCGACGGGAGGGCAATGGTCGAGCAAGCAGGTTTCCCTAGTAAACCTTGTATGGTAAACATACCCAAGCGTGTCCGTATGCACGCAACGATAGTCACGAACGGGCACATACCTAGGGAAAGTACTCTACGTACTAGGACTTCTGTCCAAGAATGGTGTCCGCGACGGGAGGGCAATGGTCGAGCAAGCAGGTTTCCCTAGTAAACCTTGTATGGTAAACATACCCAAGCGTGTCCGTATGCACGCAACGATAGTCACGAACGGGCACATACCTAGGGAAAGTACTCTACGTACTAGGACTTCTGTCCAAGAATGGTGTCCGCGACGGGAGGGCAATGGTCGAGCAAGCAGGTTTCCCTAGTAAACCTTGTATGGTAAACATACCCAAGCGTGTCCGTATGCACGCAACGATAGTCACGAACGGGCACATACCTAGGGAAAGTACTCTACGTACTAGGACTTCTGTCCAAGAATGGTGTCCGCGACGGGAGGGCAATGGTCGAGCAAGCAGGTTTCCCTAGTAAACCTTGTATGGTAAACATACCCAAGCGTGTCCGTATGCACGCAACGATAGTCACGAACGGGCACATACCTAGGGAAAGTACTCTACGTACTAGGACTTCTGTCCAAGAATGGTGTCCGCGACGGGAGGGCAATGGTCGAGCAAGCAGGTTTCCCTAGTAAACCTTGTATGGTAAACATACCCAAGCGTGTCCGTATGCACGCAACGATAGTCACGAACGGGCACATACCTAGGGAAAGTACTCTACGTACTAGGACTTCTGTCCAAGAATGGTGTCCGCGACGGGAGGGCAATGGTCGAGCAAGCAGGTTTCCCTAGTAAACCTTGTATGGTAAACATACCCAAGCGTGTCCGTATGCACGCAACGATAGTCACGAACGGGCACATACCTAGGGAAAGTACTCTACGTACTAGGACTTCTGTCCAAGAATGGTGTCCGCGACGGGAGGGCAATGGTCGAGCAAGCAGGTTTCCCTAGTAAACCTTGTATGGTAAACATACCCAAGCGTGTCCGTATGCACGCAACGATAGTCACGAACGGGCACATACCTAGGGAAAGTACTCTACGTACTAGGACTTCTGTCCAAGAATGGTGTCCGCGACGGGAGGGCAATGGTCGAGCAAGCAGGTTTCCCTAGTAAACCTTGTATGGTAAACATACCCAAGCGTGTCCGTATGCACGCAACGATAGTCACGAACGGGCACATACCTAGGGAAAGTACTCTACGTACTAGGACTTCTGTCCAAGAATGGTGTCCGCGACGGGAGGGCAATGGTCGAGCAAGCAGGTTTCCCTAGTAAACCTTGTATGGTAAACATACCCAAGCGTGTCCGTATGCACGCAACGATAGTCACGAACGGGCACATACCTAGGGAAAGTACTCTACGTACTAGGACTTCTGTCCAAGAATGGTGTCCGCGACGGGAGGGCAATGGTCGAGCAAGCAGGTTTCCCTAGTAAACCTTGTATGGTAAACATACCCAAGCGTGTCCGTATGCACGCAACGATAGTCACGAACGGGCACATACCTAGGGAAAGTACTCTACGTACTAGGACTTCTGTCCAAGAATGGTGTCCGCGACGGGAGGGCAATGGTCGAGCAAGCAGGTTTCCCTAGTAAACCTTGTATGGTAAACATACCCAAGCGTGTCCGTATGCACGCAACGATAGTCACGAACGGGCACATACCTAGGGAAAGTACTCTACGTACTAGGACTTCTGTCCAAGAATGGTGTCCGCGACGGGAGGGCAATGGTCGAGCAAGCAGGTTTCCCTAGTAAACCTTGTATGGTAAACATACCCAAGCGTGTCCGTATGCACGCAACGATAGTCACGAACGGGCACATACCTAGGGAAAGTACTCTACGTACTAGGACTTCTGTCCAAGAATGGTGTCCGCGACGGGAGGGCAATGGTCGAGCAAGCAGGTTTCCCTAGTAAACCTTGTATGGTAAACATACCCAAGCGTGTCCGTATGCACGCAACGATAGTCACGAACGGGCACATACCTAGGGAAAGTACTCTACGTACTAGGACTTCTGTCCAAGAATGGTGTCCGCGACGGGAGGGCAATGGTCGAGCAAGCAGGTTTCCCTAGTAAACCTTGTATGGTAAACATACCCAAGCGTGTCCGTATGCACGCAACGATAGTCACGAACGGGCACATACCTAGGGAAAGTACTCTACGTACTAGGACTTCTGTCCAAGAATGGTGTCCGCGACGGGAGGGCAATGGTCGAGCAAGCAGGTTTCCCTAGTAAACCTTGTATGGTAAACATACCCAAGCGTGTCCGTATGCACGCAACGATAGTCACGAACGGGCACATACCTAGGGAAAGTACTCTACGTACTAGGACTTCTGTCCAAGAATGGTGTCCGCGACGGGAGGGCAATGGTCGAGCAAGCAGGTTTCCCTAGTAAACCTTGTATGGTAAACATACCCAAGCGTGTCCGTATGCACGCAACGATAGTCACGAACGGGCACATACCTAGGGAAAGTACTCTACGTACTAGGACTTCTGTCCAAGAATGGTGTCCGCGACGGGAGGGCAATGGTCGAGCAAGCAGGTTTCCCTAGTAAACCTTGTATGGTAAACATACCCAAGCGTGTCCGTATGCACGCAACGATAGTCACGAACGGGCACATACCTAGGGAAAGTACTCTACGTACTAGGACTTCTGTCCAAGAATGGTGTCCGCGACGGGAGGGCAATGGTCGAGCAAGCAGGTTTCCCTAGTAAACCTTGTATGGTAAACATACCCAAGCGTGTCCGTATGCACGCAACGATAGTCACGAACGGGCACATACCTAGGGAAAGTACTCTACGTACTAGGACTTCTGTCCAAGAATGGTGTCCGCGACGGGAGGGCAATGGTCGAGCAAGCAGGTTTCCCTAGTAAACCTTGTATGGTAAACATACCCAAGCGTGTCCGTATGCACGCAACGATAGTCACGAACGGGCACATACCTAGGGAAAGTACTCTACGTACTAGGACTTCTGTCCAAGAATGGTGTCCGCGACGGGAGGGCAATGGTCGAGCAAGCAGGTTTCCCTAGTAAACCTTGTATGGTAAACATACCCAAGCGTGTCCGTATGCACGCAACGATAGTCACGAACGGGCACATACCTAGGGAAAGTACTCTACGTACTAGGACTTCTGTCCAAGAATGGTGTCCGCGACGGGAGGGCAATGGTCGAGCAAGCAGGTTTCCCTAGTAAACCTTGTATGGTAAACATACCCAAGCGTGTCCGTATGCACGCAACGATAGTCACGAACGGGCACATACCTAGGGAAAGTACTCTACGTACTAGGACTTCTGTCCAAGAATGGTGTCCGCGACGGGAGGGCAATGGTCGAGCAAGCAGGTTTCCCTAGTAAACCTTGTATGGTAAACATACCCAAGCGTGTCCGTATGCACGCAACGATAGTCACGAACGGGCACATACCTAGGGAAAGTACTCTACGTACTAGGACTTCTGTCCAAGAATGGTGTCCGCGACGGGAGGGCAATGGTCGAGCAAGCAGGTTTCCCTAGTAAACCTTGTATGGTAAACATACCCAAGCGTGTCCGTATGCACGCAACGATAGTCACGAACGGGCACATACCTAGGGAAAGTACTCTACGTACTAGGACTTCTGTCCAAGAATGGTGTCCGCGACGGGAGGGCAATGGTCGAGCAAGCAGGTTTCCCTAGTAAACCTTGTATGGTAAACATACCCAAGCGTGTCCGTATGCACGCAACGATAGTCACGAACGGGCACATACCTAGGGAAAGTACTCTACGTACTAGGACTTCTGTCCAAGAATGGTGTCCGCGACGGGAGGGCAATGGTCGAGCAAGCAGGTTTCCCTAGTAAACCTTGTATGGTAAACATACCCAAGCGTGTCCGTATGCACGCAACGATAGTCACGAACGGGCACATACCTAGGGAAAGTACTCTACGTACTAGGACTTCTGTCCAAGAATGGTGTCCGCGACGGGAGGGCAATGGTCGAGCAAGCAGGTTTCCCTAGTAAACCTTGTATGGTAAACATACCCAAGCGTGTCCGTATGCACGCAACGATAGTCACGAACGGGCACATACCTAGGGAAAGTACTCTACGTACTAGGACTTCTGTCCAAGAATGGTGTCCGCGACGGGAGGGCAATGGTCGAGCAAGCAGGTTTCCCTAGTAAACCTTGTATGGTAAACATACCCAAGCGTGTCCGTATGCACGCAACGATAGTCACGAACGGGCACATACCTAGGGAAAGTACTCTACGTACTAGGACTTCTGTCCAAGAATGGTGTCCGCGACGGGAGGGCAATGGTCGAGCAAGCAGGTTTCCCTAGTAAACCTTGTATGGTAAACATACCCAAGCGTGTCCGTATGCACGCAACGATAGTCACGAACGGGCACATACCTAGGGAAAGTACTCTACGTACTAGGACTTCTGTCCAAGAATGGTGTCCGCGACGGGAGGGCAATGGTCGAGCAAGCAGGTTTCCCTAGTAAACCTTGTATGGTAAACATACCCAAGCGTGTCCGTATGCACGCAACGATAGTCACGAACGGGCACATACCTAGGGAAAGTACTCTACGTACTAGGACTTCTGTCCAAGAATGGTGTCCGCGACGGGAGGGCAATGGTCGAGCAAGCAGGTTTCCCTAGTAAACCTTGTATGGTAAACATACCCAAGCGTGTCCGTATGCACGCAACGATAGTCACGAACGGGCACATACCTAGGGAAAGTACTCTACGTACTAGGACTTCTGTCCAAGAATGGTGTCCGCGACGGGAGGGCAATGGTCGAGCAAGCAGGTTTCCCTAGTAAACCTTGTATGGTAAACATACCCAAGCGTGTCCGTATGCACGCAACGATAGTCACGAACGGGCACATACCTAGGGAAAGTACTCTACGTACTAGGACTTCTGTCCAAGAATGGTGTCCGCGACGGGAGGGCAATGGTCGAGCAAGCAGGTTTCCCTAGTAAACCTTGTATGGTAAACATACCCAAGCGTGTCCGTATGCACGCAACGATAGTCACGAACGGGCACATACCTAGGGAAAGTACTCTACGTACTAGGACTTCTGTCCAAGAATGGTGTCCGCGACGGGAGGGCAATGGTCGAGCAAGCAGGTTTCCCTAGTAAACCTTGTATGGTAAACATACCCAAGCGTGTCCGTATGCACGCAACGATAGTCACGAACGGGCACATACCTAGGGAAAGTACTCTACGTACTAGGACTTCTGTCCAAGAATGGTGTCCGCGACGGGAGGGCAATGGTCGAGCAAGCAGGTTTCCCTAGTAAACCTTGTATGGTAAACATACCCAAGCGTGTCCGTATGCACGCAACGATAGTCACGAACGGGCACATACCTAGGGAAAGTACTCTACGTACTAGGACTTCTGTCCAAGAATGGTGTCCGCGACGGGAGGGCAATGGTCGAGCAAGCAGGTTTCCCTAGTAAACCTTGTATGGTAAACATACCCAAGCGTGTCCGTATGCACGCAACGATAGTCACGAACGGGCACATACCTAGGGAAAGTACTCTACGTACTAGGACTTCTGTCCAAGAATGGTGTCCGCGACGGGAGGGCAATGGTCGAGCAAGCAGGTTTCCCTAGTAAACCTTGTATGGTAAACATACCCAAGCGTGTCCGTATGCACGCAACGATAGTCACGAACGGGCACATACCTAGGGAAAGTACTCTACGTACTAGGACTTCTGTCCAAGAATGGTGTCCGCGACGGGAGGGCAATGGTCGAGCAAGCAGGTTTCCCTAGTAAACCTTGTATGGTAAACATACCCAAGCGTGTCCGTATGCACGCAACGATAGTCACGAACGGGCACATACCTAGGGAAAGTACTCTACGTACTAGGACTTCTGTCCAAGAATGGTGTCCGCGACGGAGGGCAATGGTCGAGCAAGCAGGTTTCCCTAGTAAACCTTGTATGGTAAACATACCCAAGCGTGTCCGTATGCACGCAACGATAGTCACGAACGGGCACATACCTAGGGAAAGTACTCTACGTACTAGGACTTCTGTCCAAGAATGGTGTCCGCGACGGGAGGGCAATGGTCGAGCAAGCAGGTTTCCCTAGTAAACCTTGTATGGTAAACATACCCAAGCGTGTCCGTATGCACGCAACGATAGTCACGAACGGGCACATACCTAGGGAAAGTACTCTACGTACTAGGACTTCTGTCCAAGAATGGTGTCCGCGACGGGAGGGCAATGGTCGAGCAAGCAGGTTTCCCTAGTAAACCTTGTATGGTAAACATACCCAAGCGTGTCCGTATGCACGCAACGATAGTCACGAACGGGCACATACCTAGGGAAAGTACTCTACGTACTAGGACTTCTGTCCAAGAATGGTGTCCGCGACGGGAGGGCAATGGTCGAGCAAGCAGGTTTCCCTAGTAAACCTTGTATGGTAAACATACCCAAGCGTGTCCGTATGCACGCAACGATAGTCACGAACGGGCACATACCTAGGGAAAGTACTCTACGTACTAGGACTTCTGTCCAAGAATGGTGTCCGCGACGGGAGGGCAATGGTCGAGCAAGCAGGTTTCCCTAGTAAACCTTGTATGGTAAACATACCCAAGCGTGTCCGTATGCACGCAACGATAGTCACGAACGGGCACATACCTAGGGAAAGTACTCTACGTACTAGGACTTCTGTCCAAGAATGGTGTCCGCGACGGGAGGGCAATGGTCGAGCAAGCAGGTTTCCCTAGTAAACCTTGTATGGTAAACATACCCAAGCGTGTCCGTATGCACGCAACGATAGTCACGAACGGGCACATACCTAGGGAAAGTACTCTACGTACTAGGACTTCTGTCCAAGAATGGTGTCCGCGACGGGAGGGCAATGGTCGAGCAAGCAGGTTTCCCTAGTAAACCTTGTATGGTAAACATACCCAAGCGTGTCCGTATGCACGCAACGATAGTCACGAACGGGCACATACCTAGGGAAAGTACTCTACGTACTAGGACTTCTGTCCAAGAATGGTGTCCGCGACGGGAGGGCAATGGTCGAGCAAGCAGGTTTCCCTAGTAAACCTTGTATGGTAAACATACCCAAGCGTGTCCGTATGCACGCAACGATAGTCACGAACGGGCACATACCTAGGGAAAGTACTCTACGTACTAGGACTTCTGTCCAAGAATGGTGTCCGCGACGGGAGGGCAATGGTCGAGCAAGCAGGTTTCCCTAGTAAACCTTGTATGGTAAACATACCCAAGCGTGTCCGTATGCACGCAACGATAGTCACGAACGGGCACATACCTAGGGAAAGTACTCTACGTACTAGGACTTCTGTCCAAGAATGGTGTCCGCGACGGGAGGGCAATGGTCGAGCAAGCAGGTTTCCCTAGTAAACCTTGTATGGTAAACATACCCAAGCGTGTCCGTATGCACGCAACGATAGTCACGAACGGGCACATACCTAGGGAAAGTACTCTACGTACTAGGACTTCTGTCCAAGAATGGTGTCCGCGACGGGAGGGCAATGGTCGAGCAAGCAGGTTTCCCTAGTAAACCTTGTATGGTAAACATACCCAAGCGTGTCCGTATGCACGCAACGATAGTCACGAACGGGCACATACCTAGGGAAAGTACTCTACGTACTAGGACTTCTGTCCAAGAATGGTGTCCGCGACGGGAGGGCAATGGTCGAGCAAGCAGGTTTCCCTAGTAAACCTTGTATGGTAAACATACCCAAGCGTGTCCGTATGCACGCAACGATAGTCACGAACGGGCACATACCTAGGGAAAGTACTCTACGTACTAGGACTTCTGTCCAAGAATGGTGTCCGCGACGGGAGGGCAATGGTCGAGCAAGCAGGTTTCCCTAGTAAACCTTGTATGGTAAACATACCCAAGCGTGTCCGTATGCACGCAACGATAGTCACGAACGGGCACATACCTAGGGAAAGTACTCTACGTACTAGGACTTCTGTCCAAGAATGGTGTCCGCGACGGGAGGGCAATGGTCGAGCAAGCAGGTTTCCCTAGTAAACCTTGTATGGTAAACATACCCAAGCGTGTCCGTATGCACGCAACGATAGTCACGAACGGGCACATACCTAGGGAAAGTACTCTACGTACTAGGACTTCTGTCCAAGAATGGTGTCCGCGACGGGAGGGCAATGGTCGAGCAAGCAGGTTTCCCTAGTAAACCTTGTATGGTAAACATACCCAAGCGTGTCCGTATGCACGCAACGATAGTCACGAACGGGCACATACCTAGGGAAAGTACTCTACGTACTAGGACTTCTGTCCAAGAATGGTGTCCGCGACGGGAGGGCAATGGTCGAGCAAGCAGGTTTCCCTAGTAAACCTTGTATGGTAAACATACCCAAGCGTGTCCGTATGCACGCAACGATAGTCACGAACGGGCACATACCTAGGGAAAGTACTCTACGTACTAGGACTTCTGTCCAAGAATGGTGTCCGCGACGGGAGGGCAATGGTCGAGCAAGCAGGTTTCCCTAGTAAACCTTGTATGGTAAACATACCCAAGCGTGTCCGTATGCACGCAACGATAGTCACGAACGGGCACATACCTAGGGAAAGTACTCTACGTACTAGGACTTCTGTCCAAGAATGGTGTCCGCGACGGGAGGGCAATGGTCGAGCAAGCAGGTTTCCCTAGTAAACCTTGTATGGTAAACATACCCAAGCGTGTCCGTATGCACGCAACGATAGTCACGAACGGGCACATACCTAGGGAAAGTACTCTACGTACTAGGACTTCTGTCCAAGAATGGTGTCCGCGACGGGAGGGCAATGGTCGAGCAAGCAGGTTTCCCTAGTAAACCTTGTATGGTAAACATACCCAAGCGTGTCCGTATGCACGCAACGATAGTCACGAACGGGCACATACCTAGGGAAAGTACTCTACGTACTAGGACTTCTGTCCAAGAATGGTGTCCGCGACGGGAGGGCAATGGTCGAGCAAGCAGGTTCCCTAGTAAACCTTGTATGGTAAACATACCAAGCGTGTCCGTATGCACGCAACGATAGTCACGAACGGGCACATACCTAGGGAAAGTACTCTACGTACTAGGACTTCTGTCCAAGAATGGTGTCCGCGACGGGAGGGCAATGGTCGAGCAAGCAGGTTTCCCTAGTAAACCTTGTATGGTAAACATACCCAAGCGTGTCCGTATGCACGCAACGATAGTCACGAACGGGCACATACCTAGGAAAGTACTCTACGTACTAGGACTTCTGTCCAAGAATGTGTCCGCGACGGGGGGCAATGGTCGAGCAAGCAGGTTTCCCTAGTAAACCTTGTATGGTAAACATACCCAAGCGTGTCCGTATGCACGCAACGATAGTCACGAACGGGCACATACCTAGGGAAAGTACTCTACGTACTAGGACTTCTGTCCAAGAATGGTGTCCGCGACGGGAGGGCAATGGTCGAGCAAGCAGGTTTCCCTAGTAAACCCTTGTATGGTAAACATACCCAAGCGTGTCCGTATGCACGCAACGATAGTCACGAACGGGCACATACCTAGGGAAAGTACTCTACGTACTAGGACTTCTGTCCAAGAATGGTGTCCGCGACGGGAGGGCAATGGTCGAGCAAGCAGTTTCCCTAGTAAACCTTGTATGGTAAACATACCCAAGCGTGTCCGTATGCACGCAACGATAGTCACGAACGGGCACATACCTAGGGAAAGTACTCTACGTACTAGGACTTCTGTCCAAGAATGGTGTCCGCGACGGGAGGGCAATGGTCGAGCAAGCAGGTTTCCCTAGTAAACCTTGTATGGTAAACATACCCAAGCGTGTCCGTATGCACGCAACGATAGTCACGAACGGGCACATACCTAGGGAAAGTACTCTACGTACTAGGACTTCTGTCCAAGAATGGTGTCCGCGACGGGAGGGCAATGGTCGAGCAAGCAGGTTTCCCTAGTAAACCTTGTATGGTAAACATACCCAAGCGTGTCCGTATGCACGCAACGATAGTCACGAACGGGCACATACCTAGGGAAAGTACTCTACGTACTAGGACTTCTGTCCAAGAATGGTGTCCGCGACGGGAGGGCAATGGTCGAGCAAGCAGGTTTCCCTAGTAAACCTTGTATGGTAAACATACCCAAGCGTGTCCGTATGCACGCAACGATAGTCACGAACGGGCACATACCTAGGGAAAGTACTCTACGTACTAGGACTTCTGTCCAAGAATGGTGTCCGCGACGGGAGGGCAATGGTCGAGCAAGCAGGTTTCCCTAGTAAACCTTGTATGGTAAACATACCCAAGCGTGTCCGTATGCACGCAACGATAGTCACGAACGGGCACATACCTAGGGAAAGTACTCTACGTACTAGGACTTCTGTCCAAGAATGGTGTCCGCGACGGGAGGGCAATGGTCGAGCAAGCAGGTTTCCCTAGTAAACCTTGTATGGTAAACATACCCAAGCGTGTCCGTATGCACGCAACGATAGTCACGAACGGGCACATACCTAGGGAAAGTACTCTACGTACTAGGACTTCTGTCCAAGATGGTGTCCGCGACGGAGGGCAATGGTCGAGCAAGCAGGTTTCCCTAGTAACCTTGTATGGTAAACATACCCAAGCGTGTCCGTATGCACGCAACGATAGTCACGAACGGGCACATACCTAGGGAAAGTACTCTCTACGTACTAGGACTTCTGTCCAAGAATGGTGTCCGCGACGGGAGGGCAATGGTCGAGCAAGCAGGTTCCCTAGTAAACCTTGTATGGTAAACATACCCAAGCGTGTCCGTATGCACGCAACGATAGTCACGAACGGGCACATACCTAGGGAAAGTACTCTACGTACTAGGACTTCTGTCCAAGAATGGTGTCCGCGACGGGAGGGCAATGGTCGAGCAAGCAGGTTTCCCTAGTAAACCTTGTATGGTAAACATACCCAAGCGTGTCCGTATGCACGCAACGATAGTCACGAACGGGCACATACCTAGGGAAAGTACTCTACGTACTAGGACTTCTGTCCAAGATGGTGTCCGCGACGGGAGGGCAATGGTCGCAAGCGGTGTCCCCTAGTACCCTTGTATGGTAAACATACCCAAGCGTGTCCGTAGTGCACGCAACGAGTCACGAACGGGCACATACTAGTGAAAGATCTACGTTACTAGGACCTTTCTGTCCAAGAATGGTGTCCGCGACGGGAGGGCATGGTCGAGCAAGCAGTTTCCTAGTAAACCTTGTATGGTAAACATCCCCAGCGGTGTCCGTATGCACGCAACGATAGTCACGAACGGCACATACCTGGAAAGTACTCTCCGTACTAGGACTTCTGTCCAAATGGTGTCCGCGACGGAGGGCAATGGTTCGAGCAAGCAGGTTTCCCTGAAAACCTTGTATGGTAAACATCCCCAAGCGTGTCCGTAGCACGCAACGATAGTCACGAACGGGCACATACCTAGGGAAAGTACTCTACGTACTAGGACTTCTGTCACGAATGGTGTCCGCGACGGGAGGGCAATGGTCCCGAGCAAGCATTTCCCTAGTAAACCTTGTATGGTAAACATACCCAAGCGTGTCCGTATGCACGCAACGATAGTCACGAACGGCCATACCTAGGGAAAGTACTCTAGTACTAGGACTTCTGTCCAAGAATGGTGTCCGCGACGGGAGGGCAATGGTCGAGCAGCAGGTTTCCCTAAGTAAACCTTGTATGGTAAACATACCCAAGCGTGTCCGTTGCACGCAACGATAGTCACGAACGGGCACATACCTTGGAAAGTACTCTACGTACTAGGACTTCTGTCCAAGATGGGTGCCGCGACGGGAGGGCAATGGTCGAGCAAGCAGGTTTCCCTAGTAACCTTGTATGGTAACATACCCAAGCGTGTCCGGTATGCACGTCAACGATAGTCACGAACGGCACATACCTAGGAAAGGACTCTACGTACTAGGACTTCTGTCCAAGAATGGTGTCCGCGACGGGAGGGCAATGGTCGAGCAAGCAGGTTTCCCTAGTAAACTTGTATGGTAAACATACCCAAGCGTGTCCGTATGCACTCAACGATAGTCACGAACGGGCACATACCTAGGGAAAGTACTCTACGTACTAGGACTTCTGTCCAAGAATGGTGTCCGCGACGGAGGGCAATGGTCGAGCAGCAGTTTCCCTAGTAACCTTGTATGGTAAACATACCCAGCGTGTCCGTATCACGCAACGATAGTCACGAACGGGCACATACCTAGGGAACTCCTCACGTACTAGACTTCTGTCCAAGAATGGTGTCCGCGACGGGAGAGCAAGGTCGAGCAAGCAGGTTTCCCCTAGTAAACCGTATGGTAAACATACCCAAGCGTGTCCGTATGCACGCAACGAGTCACGAACGGGCACATACCTAGGGAAAGTACTCTACGTACTAGACTTCGTGCCAAGAATGGTGTCCGCGACGGAGGGCAATGGTCGAGCAAGCAGGTTTCCCTAGTAAACCTTGTATGGTAAACATACCCAAGCGTGTCCGTATGCACGCAACGATAGTCCCGAACGGCACATACCTAGGGAAGTATCTACGTACTAGGACTTCTGTCCAAGAATGGTGTCCGCGACGGTAGGGCAATGGTCGAGCAAGCAGTTTCCCTATAAACCTTGTATGGTAAACATACCCAAGCGTGTTCGTATGCACGCAACGATAGTCACGAACGGGCACATACCTAGGGAAAGTACTCTACGTACTAGGAACTTCGTCCAAGAATGGTGTCCGCGACGGGAGCAATGGTCGAGCATCAGGTTTCCCTATTAAACCTTGTATGGTAAACATACCCAGCGTGTCCGTATGCACGCAACGATAGTCACGAACGGGCACATACCTAGGGAAAGTACTCTACGTACTAGGACTTCTGTCCAAGAATGGTGTCCGCGACGGGAGGGCAATGGTCGAGCAAGCAGGTTTCCCTAGTAAACTTGTATGGTAAACATACCCAAGCGTGTCCGTATGCCGCAACGATAGTCACGAACGGGCCATACCTAGGGAAGTACTCTACGTACTAGGACTTCTGTCCAAGAATGGTGTCCGCGACAGGGGGCACTGGTCGAGCAAGCAGGTTTCCCTAGTAAACCTTGTATGGTAAACATACCCAAGCGTGTCCGTATGCACGCAACGATAGTCACGAACGGGCACATACCTAGGGAAAGTACTCTACGTACTAGGACTTCTGTCCAAGAATGGTGTCCCGCGACGGGAGGCAATGGTCGAGCAAGCAGGTTTCCCTAGTAACCTTGTATGGTAAACATACCCAGCGTGTCCGTATGCACGCCACGATAGTCACGAACGGGCAATACCTAGGGAAAGTACTCTACGTACTAGACTTCTGTCCAAGAATGGTGTCCGCGACGGGAGGGCAATGGTCCGAGCAAGCAGGTTTCCCTAGTAAACCTTGTATGTAAACATACCAAGCGTGTCCGTATGCACGCAACGATAGTCACGAACGGGCACATACCTAGGGAAAGTACTCTACGTACTAGGACTTCTGTCCAAGAATGGTGTCCGCGACGGGAGGGCAATGGTCGAGCAAGCAGGTTTCCCTAGTAAACCTTGTATGGTAAACATACCCAAGCGGGTCCGTATGCACGCAACGATAGTCACGAACGGGGCACATACCTAGGGAAAGTACTCTACGTACTAGGACTTCTGTCCAAGAATGGTGTCCGCGACGGGAGGGCAATGGTCGAGCAAGCAGTTTTCCCTAGTAACCTTGTATGGTAACATACCCAAGCGTGTCCGTATGCACGCAACGATAGTCACGAACGGGCACATACCTAGGGAAAGTACTCTACGTACTAGGACTTCGTCCAAGATGGTGTCCGCGACGGGAGGGCAATGGTCGAGCAAGCAGGTTTCCCTAGTAACCTTGTATGGTAAACATACCCAAGCGTGTCCGTATGCACGCAACGATAGTCACGAACGGGCACATACCTAGGGAAAGTACTCTACGTACTAGGACTTCTGTCCAAGAATGGTGTCCGCGACGGGATGGCAATGGTCGAGCAAGCAGGTTTCCCTAGTAAACCTTGTATGGTAACAATCAACCCAAGCGTGTCCCCGTATGCACGCAACGATAGTCACGAACGGGCACATACCTAGGGAAAGTACTCTACGTACTAGGACTTCTGTCCCAGAATGGTGTCCGCGACGGGAGGGCAATGGTCGAGCAAGCAGGTTTCCCCATAAACCTTGTATGGTAAACATACCCCAAGCGTGTCCGTATGCCCACGCAACGATAGTCACGAACGGGCACATACCTAGGAAAGTACTTACTACTAGGACTTCTGTCCAGAATGGTGTCCGCGACGGGAGGGCAATGGTCGAGCAAGCAGGTTTTCCCTAGTAAACCTTGTATGGTAAACATACCCAAGCGTGTCCGTATGCACGCAACGATAGTCCGAACGGGCACTACCTAGGGAAGTACTCTACGTACTAGGACTTCTGTCCAAGAATGGTGTCCGCGACGTCGGGGAATTGTGTGTTTGACTCCTTACCAAATCCTAGGAACACATGTAGTGTATACAAACATAACATTAACGCGTACGTTTGGGCTGCGCACTCCCAAATGGTACACAAATAAGGGTGATTTTATGATCAGACGGACAAAAACAAAGGTGGAGAAACAGTTTTCGGCACGATGTGCACAGAGCTCATTTCGTCGTCCCGGGCGAATGGAAAAACACAAAAATCGCGAGTTTCGCCTCGGGCTACCGCCCCGGGCGTATCTTTCTAGGTTTCTGTCTATAAAAGGGCAGGCCAAAAGTTGACCGGTTGAGTAAGCATTTTAGCATACAAGCACTTTATTGCAACTTTTTGACACAAAAACTAGGTACGTACATGTAGATTGTACCAACAGGACATCCATGAACGCGTACGCTCGGGCTGCGCCCTCCGTGTTGTACTTTCCCTGATCGGTACACAATTTTGGTGCATGTGTCCCAACATGGACATCCTGAACGCGTACGCCGGGCTGCGCCCCCCGTGTTGTACTTTCCCTGATCGGTACACATTTTGGTGCATGTTTACAACATGGACATCCATGAACGCGTACGCTCGGGCTGCGCCCTCCGTGTTGTACTTTCCCTGATCGTACACAATTTTGGTGCACGGCTATCCTGACCGGCAACTTGTACCACATGGACATCCCTGAACGCGTACTAGTGTCTTTCCCTGATCGGTACACAAGTTTTGGTGCATGTGTACCACATGGACATCCATGAACGCGTACGCTCGGGCTGCGCCCTCCGTTTTGTACTTTCCCTGATCGGTACACAACTTTTTGTGGCACGGCATCCTGACCGGCAACTTTACCAACAGACATCCATGAACGCGTCGTTGTACTTTTCCCTGATCGGTACACATTTTTGGTGCACGGCTATCCTGACCGGCAACTTGTACCAACATGGACATCCATGAACGCGTACGCCGGGCTGCGCCCTCCGTGTTGTACTTTCCCTGATCGGTACCAATTTTTGGTGCACGGCTATCCTGACCGGCAACTTGTACCAACATGGACATCCAATGAACGCGTACGCTCGGGCTGCTCCCTCCGTGTTTGTACTTCCCTGATCGGTAACACAATTTTGGTGCACGGCTATCCTGACCGGCACTGTACCAACATGGACATCCGAACGCGTACGCTCGGGCCTGCGCCCCCGTGTTGTACTTTCCCTGATCGGTAACCAATTTTGGTGCACGCTAATCCTGACCGGCACTAATCGTCACTTTTTCGTCCATAACCTAGGAACGTCGTGTAGGTTGTCATCATTTTTATGTTTGATATTCGTTAATAGATTGAAAATACGCTAAGTCCCAGAAATCTGAACTCGAATACTTCCTCCATGTTGCGCCAAAGCTCCTGACCAACGCCTAGCTTGAGACCCATTTATAGTTAAATTTCCATTAATAGTTTTGAAAATACGCTAAGTCCCAGAAATCTGAACTCGAATACTTTCTCCATGTGGCGCCAAAAGCTACTGAGCAACGCCTAGCTTGTGACCCTTTACAGTTTAATTTCATTAATAGTTTGGAAAAATCGCTAAGTCCCAGAAATCTGAACCTCGAATACTTCCTCCATGTTGCGCCTAAAGCTACTGACCAACGCCTAGCTTGAGACCCATTAATAGTTTAATTTTAATTAATATTTTTGAAAATTACGCAAGTCCCAGAATCTGAACTCGATACTTTCTCCATGTGGCGCCAAAAGCTACTGACCAACGCCTAGGTACATGGTTGGTACATGGATGTATGCATGCAGGCGTACTGCCGTGCTGGACCGGAAAATCGCACTAGCTACTAGAACGTAGAGTAATTCCCCTAGATAGGTGCTTTTGCATGCCTCTGATCGACGACCATGCAACTTGCACGTGTCGACACGCGTAGGTAGCTTCCCCATACAAGTTCCCTAGGGTAGCACCAAATTGCATACTTTCAGGCGTATTTTCGGAACCGTGTACCGTGCATGGTACAAGTATCAGTAGCTCGTGCAATTTGTTTTGCATCGTGTTGCGGTTGCCGGTGCGTCGAGATAGAGTGTTTCGAGACTTTTGCCAAGCTTGAGTGCCATTTGCAGGATAATTGATGTTCTAGCCACGTTAAACATGCCACTTAATGCCGAAAAGGAAAAAGCCGTTTTCTAGGGACGTCCTGTCAAAAAGGTGGCCATCAGCGCTTTCCTCTTCGAGTTCAGGATTCTTGGACTTTAGCGTTTTTTCACGATCCCAGTCAAAAGACAGATCGTGAATAAACAATTAATACAAGTATGTACTAGTACATCCCTTCAACCGAAGGAGTACACACCATACATGACCCTACGCCAATCATCCAAGCCATGACACGTCGACTAAGTCACACATCATACAACTTGGACAACCGACGGGCAAGTAGGTCATCTCGTACACGACACATCGCCGACGAGGTCAACACGCCATGCACAAGACATCCTACTACCAAGACCGACCCCTCGACACACGACACTTTAACCAAACATGGTCCCATCATCATGCGCAAGGCAACCGGCAAACCGGTTCAACATTACAACTTGTAACGAGAGCATGTAAGCTACGGTGTGGTCCTGCACTTTTCCTCGCATCAAGACAATCAAGTCAGAAGAGGCACGCCGCCAAGCTCATTAGTGTTACGCGTCCATCTCCAACCTA